>NC_133618.1:402996955-403234455 GCF_048593235.1 Sminthopsis crassicaudata | reverse complement strand
TGTTTGGGCAGCATTAAGATTAGAATTTAGGATTAATATTAGACCAATGGTATGTCCAGGAAGCTCAGAGACTGAGCAAGAGTTAGAAGTGAAAAATTTGTCACCTGCTAAATAGTGACAGAGATTTGAATGTCTGTTTGTTTATCACCAAGATATTGGGGGAGACTGTTTTCAGAGGTAAGGCAAGCTGTGTCCTGAGCTTGGCACAACAATCCTTTGTGCTCACCTTTTGGAACTGATGGTCCCTGTGCTTGAGCAAGCACCAACAGGCCCAGACATGAAGCTCTGCTATGAATGGACTTTTTGTCACTAGACAACTTTGTCTCACTGTTAGTTGTTGTACTTCACTCTTGTTGCTATACTGCACTGTGAATTTTTATCTAGGCACAACTATATAAATCAGAGTTTAGCCATGGTAAAGCAGATCTCCCCACTAGAGGTGGATACTTGGCACATGTGTCTAATCTGCCTCCTTGCTTGCAAGTCATTTTCCTTACTTTGAAACTAAACTTTCTGTTAGATTCCTGACTCTCCTGTCTAGCTTGCCCTGGATCTAACCATCTAAGGCTGTCTAGTTGACTCCATCCATTTATCTATCCATATCTCCCCCTCTCTTCCTCTTTCCCCTTTCCCCTCACTCCTCCCCCATACAGCTATCTTTCTACCTATCTGCTTGTCTATATACCTATTTACATATATCTATATCTTTTGCCTTGAAACTCTTCAGTTGTCAAATCTTATTACCTTTAACTCTCCATCTTTTGTAAACATTCCTTTCTATTTACTCACACAGCCATCACTGTAGTTTAGACTCTCATCACTTTTTACCTGAACTATTACAATAACCTCTTAATCAGTCTCCTTGACTCTCCTTACCCCAATTCACACTCCACATAGCCTGTAGAATGATTTTCCTAAAGCACAATTCTGCCAATATCACTGCCCAATTCAATAAAATCTGATGTCTCATTATATAAATTCATTTGTTTTTGGTATTTCTTCATATTCTTCACAAGCTGACCCATCCTTACTTTCCATTTCTTTCCCCATTACTCCCCTTCAGTCAAGCCATATTGTCCTGCTTGATGGTCCTCACATACCATGCTCCATCTTCCTTCTCTGGTCTTTGCATTGGACATTCCCCTCCCCTCCCCAAGCCAGCCCCTATGTCTGGAACTCACTTTTCTCCTCACTTGAATCTCTCTGAAACCCCATTTTTCCCTCAAGATTCAACTAAGCTCCGTATTCTATGTGAAGCCTTTCTTGATCCCTGACCTTCCTCTCTTCCCTCAGCCCTTAGGGCCAATGTCTTCCCTAAAAATATATCTTGTATTTATTTTGTATGTTTAAAATATACTTCCATGTACATATTATCTCTGTTAGTCAGCTCTTTGAAGTAGGGACAACTGCTCTATGACTCCATTCATCATCCCTGTGACTTCCTGGGCCAGAATACTCTTCCCTTGGCTACTATATGTGTTGTCACCTTCTATTAAGATATAAGCTCTTTGAGGGCAGAAACTGCTTTGGATTTTGGTTTTGTTTCATCTGTATTCACAGAGAAAATATCTGGCACATAGTAAGCATTAATAAATGCTTTTTATTCATTCCTCTTTGTCTTTGCCTATACAATATTCTACACCAAGTATACTCTATTGGTTTATTCCTGTGGACTATTGAAAATCCTCTTTTTCTTTAGGGTCAAGTAGATGGGGAAATTTTTACACTCAGGGAAACATAGTCTACTTAACTTGTAGTAGAAAAATACTTATATTGGGGCAGCTAGGTGGTGGATAGAGCACCAGCCCTGAAGTCAGGAGGCCTTGAGTTCAAATCTGACCTCAGACACTTAACACTTCCTAGCTGTGTGACCCTGGGCAAGTCACTTAACCCCAACTGCCTAAAAAAAAAAAAAAATACTTATAGTTTGTACACTCTCTACCCCCACCTTCCATTAAGACTTAGGAATTTGCAAAGTGGAATACTGAATGGGGCAGTAAAGGTAACCACATTTGACCTATTTGCCTTCTGGATCTATAATCTTATTGTCTATCTCTGCTCTTCAACAATTCTTTGTTCCTTTGGAAGGAAATGTGGAAAGTCCTATCTATTGCAAACTATGTAGGAACTGGAATTCTGCTTTTGAGAAATTGTCTGGGTGACACTCTGACCAGTGGTTAGTCAACTCAGTCTGATGAAATCATCTTCACAAGTTATAATTCCCTTCACTAGAAAAAGGAAGTTGTTGAAGATTAACTGAAGGAACCAGCAGAGCCATAACCAAGGGGGCATATTTAGCTGTGGTGGAAAAAGACAGGGATCCCAAACCCAAGGGGTGCAAGAGGAATCTACCCTGGCCAATCGCAGTTGGACAAAGCTATAAGAGAAGGCAAATCCTTGCTGTGTGATGATTGTAGGACTATGAAGAGAAGTAGCAGTCTAAGCCTGGAGGAGCTACTCTCCTCTTACCCGGAACATTAACATAGGGGAAAAGAGCATGTTATCTCTGTGGCTGTTCTCTGCTGGTCCTTCAACAGTAGGAATACCATTCCTATTGGAATTCAGGAAAACAAGTCCTGAATATTTATCTCCTTTACCACAATGTTTTGGTACCAGGTAAAAAATCCCTGGTGCCCTATGCTAATTATGGCCCTGGGAACAGGGAGTATTTAGCATGGAGAAGACAACACTAAGATTAAGGGGAGGGAGGGAGGGAGACAGGAAGTATTTTTATACATTTGATAACATTATTCTGAGCAAGAGTTCAGATTTCATCAGATTTGCAGGCAGTCTTAATGCACAGAAATGGTTAAGAACCCCAAATCTAAAACCATATATTCTAGACTACAGTTATTTCTCCCACATTATGGAGGTTAGTTAGAAGCTCAGTGCCCCCACAATCTGGAATCTTTGAAGGATTATGATATAAAAGAAGCATGTTTGCTTTGATTGGCCCCATATGGCAAAATTGGGGTTAGCAACAGGGATTTTTAGGAAGATAGATTTCAATTCCAAATAAGGAAAATTTTCCTAATAGAGAGCCAAAGTAATATGGGCCACTTCCTTATCCCTAGAGATGCTCAAGAAGAGACTGGATTCTTCCAGGATATTGCAAAGATGATTCTGCAATAGGTGAAGTCTGGACTAGGTGACCTTTTTTTTCCCTATCTCTGACATTCTATGACTCCATGGCTTGTTAGAAACTCTTAGCTATTCCTCACACTTATAAATCTTGAGAAGAGATTAAAAATTCATTGTCTTTGAAGCATTATAAAACATCCTTCATTCAACCTTCAGAAAGAAACCAGGCATCACTGCTAGGGGAGCAGTGATTAATTTAAGATAGGATATTCAGTTGCCCCAGAGACTAGTGGAATGGACCAGAAACACAGAAAACAGGAAAAAAATGTTACCATTGAAAAAAAACATTGTTCTTTCAAACTGTGAGGAATGAGCATAGGCAAAGAAGAAATAAAATTATTGACTTAAAGAAGTACCCAAATTCAATAGTATTTTTTTTTTAATTTTTTTTATTATATATATATATATTTTATAATATTATCCCTTGTATTCATTTTTCCAAATTACCCCCCCTCCCTTATTCCCTCCCCCCGACGACAGGCAATACCATACATTTTACATGTGTTACAATATAGTCTAAGTACAATACATGTGTGTGAATATCATTTTCTTGTTGCACAATAAACATTAGAATCCGAAGGTATATGCAACCTGGGCAGACAGATATTAGTGCTAACAATTTACATTCCCCTCCCAGTGTTTCTTCTCTGGGTGTATCTACCTCTGTCCATCATTGATCAACTGGAAGTGAGTTGGATCTTCTTTATGTTGAAGATTTCCACTTCCTTCAGAATACATCCTCATACAGTATCGTTGTTGAAGTATACAGTGATCTTCTGGTTCTGCTCATTTCACTCAGCATCAGTTGATTTAAGTCTCTCCAACCCTCTCTGTATTCCTCCTGCTGGTCATTTCTTACTGAGCAATAATATTCCATAACTTTCATATACCACAATTTACCCAACCATTCTCCAACTGATGGACATCCATTCATCTTCCAGTTTCTAGCTACAACAAAAAGAGCTGCCACAAACATTTTGGCACATATATGTCTCTTTCCGCTCTTTAGTATTTCTTTGGGATATAATCCCAGTAGTAGCGCTGCTGGGTCAAAGGGTATGCACAGTTTGATAACTTTTTGGGCATAATTCCAGATTGCTCTCCAGAATGGCTGGATTCTTTCACAACTCCACCAGCAATGTATTAGTGTCCCAATTTCCCCACATCCCCTCCAACATTTGTCATTATTTGTTCCTGTCATCTTAGCCAATCTGACAGGTGTGTAGTGGTATCTCAGAGTGGTCTTAATTTGCATTTCTCTGATCAGTAGTGATTTGGAACACTCTTTCATATGAGTGGATATAGTTTCAATTTCTTCCTCTGAGAATTGTCTGTTCATATCCTTTGACCATTTATCAATTGGAGAATGGTTTGGTTTCTTATAAATTATGGTCAGTTCTCTATATATTTTGGAAATGAGACCTTTGTCAGAACCTTTGTTTTTAAAAATATTTTCCCAATTTGTTACTTCCCTTCTAATCTTGTTTGCATTAGTATTATTTGTACAGAAACTTTTTAGTTTGATGTAATCAAAATCTTCTATTTTGTGATCAATAATGATCTCTAGTTCTCCTCTGGTCATAAATTCCTTCCTCCTCCACAAGTCTGAGAGGTAGATTATCCTCTGTTCCTCTAATCTATTTATTATCTCCCTCTTTATGCCTAAATCATGGACCCATTTTGATCTTATCTTGGTATATGGTGTTAAGTGTGGATCCATATCTAATTTCTGCCATACTAATTTCCAGTTTTCCCAACAGTTTTTTCCGAATAATGAATTTTTATCCCTAATGTTGGAATCTTTGGGTTTGTCAAAGATTAGATTGCTATAGATGTACCCTTTTTTGTCCTTTGTATCTAATCTGTTCCACTGATCTACCGGTCTATTTCTTAGCCAATACCAAATGGTTTTGGTGACTGCTGCTATATAATATAGCTTTAGATCAGGTACACTTAGACCACCTTCCTCTGAGTTTTTTTTCATTAGTTCCCTTGCAATTCTTGACCTTTTATTCTTCCATATGAATTTTGTTGTTATTTTTTCTAGGTCATTAAAATAGTTTCTTGGGAGTCTGATTGGTATAGCACTAAATAAATAGATTAGTTTGGGGAGTATTGTCATCTTTATTATATTCGCTCGGCCTATCCAAGAGCACTGAATGTCTTTCCAATTATTTAAATCTGATTTTATTTTTGTGGCAAGTGTTTTGTAATTTTTCTCATATAATTCCTGACTTTTCTTTGGTAGATGGATTCCCAAATATTTTATACTATCAACATTTGTTTGGAATGGAATTTCTCTTTGTATCTCTTGCTGTTGCATTTTGTTAGTGATATATAAAAATGCCGAGGATTTATGTGGATTTATTTTGTATCCTGCCACTTTGCTGAAATTTTGAATTATTTCTAGTAGCTTTTTAGCAGAGTCTTTGGGGTTCTCTAAGTATGCCATCATGTCATCTGCAAAAAGTGATAGTTTAATTTCCTCATTTCCTACTCTAATTCCTTGAATCTCTTTCTCGGCTCTTATTGCCGAGGCTAGCGTTTCTAGTACTATATTGAATAGTAATGGTGATAGTGGGCAACCTTGTTTCACTCCTGATCTTACTGGGAAAGGTTGCAGTTTATTTCTATTGCATATTATGCTTACTGACGGTCTTAAATATATACTCCTGATTATTCTAAGGAATAATCCGTTTATTCCTATACTCTGAAGAGTTTTTAGTAGGAATGGATGTTGGATTTTGTCAAATGCTTTTTCTGCATCTATTGAGATGATCATATGGTTCTTATTAATTTGATTATTAATATGGTCAATTATATTAATAGTTTTCCTAATATTAAACCAGCCCTGCATTCCTGGAATAAATCCTACTTGATCATAGTGTATTATCTTGGAGATGATTTTCTGAAGTCTTTTTGCTAATATCTTATTTAAGATTTTAGCATCAATATTCATTAAGGAGATTGGTCTATAATTTTCTTTCTCAGTTTTCGATCTACCAGGTTTAGGTATCAGTACCATGTCTGTGTCATAAAAGGAATTTGGTAGGACTCCTTCATCCCCTATTTTTTCAAATAATTTATATAACATTGGGGCTAATTGTTCTTTAAATGTTTGGTAGAATTCACATGTGAATCCATCTGGCCCTGGGGATTTTTTCCTGGGGAGTTGATTAATAGCTTGTTCTATTTCTTTTTCTGAAATGGGACTATTTAAGCAATTTATCTCCTCCTCTGTTAATCTAGGGAGCCTATATTTTTGGAGGAAGTCATCCATTTCACTTAAGTTATCAAATTTATTGGCATAAAGTTGGGCAAAGTAACTCCTTATTATTTCTCTAATTTCCTCTTCATTGGTGGAAAGATCCCCCTTTTCATTTGTAAGACTATCAATTTGATTTTCCTCTTTCTTTTTTTTGATCAAATTTACCAAAGGTTTATCTATTTTATTGGCTTTTTCATAAAACCAACTCTTGGTTTTATTTATTAATTCAATAGTTTTTTTACTTTCAATTTTATTGATTTCTCCTTTTAATTTTTGTATTTCGAGTTTAATTTTTGGTTGGGGGTTTATAATTTGGTCTTTTTCTAGCCTTTTAAGTTGTAAGCCCAATTCGTTAATCTTCTCTTTCTCAATTTTCTTCAAATAAGCCTCTAAAGATATAAAATTTCCCCTTATTACCGCTTTAGCTGCATCCCAAAGATTTTGATATGATGTCTCATCATTATCATTATCTTGGGTGAAATTGTTAATTGTTTCTATAATTTGCTCTTTCACCCAGTCATTCTTTAAGATGAGATTATTCAGTTTCCAATTACTTTTTGGTCTATTTACCCCTAACTTTTTACTGAATGTAGCTTTTATTGCATTGTGATCTGAGAAGAAGGCATTTATTATTTCTGCCTTCCTACATTTAATTTTGAGATCTTTATGTCCTAGTATATGGTCAATTTTTGTATAGGATCCATGAACTGCTGAGAAGAAAGTATATTCCTTCCTATTGCCATTCAGTTTTCTCCAAAGGTCTATCATACCTAGTTTTTCTAATGTTCTATTTACTTTTTTAATTTCTTTCTTGTTTGTTTTGTGGTTTGATTTGTCTAAATCTGAGAGTGCAAGGTTGAGATCTCCCACTATTATAGTTTTACTGTCTATTTCTTCTTGCAGTTCTCTTAACTTTTCCTTTAGAAAGTTAGATGCTATACCACTTGGTGCATATATGTTTAGTATTGATATGGCTTCATTATTTATGCTACCTTTCAGCAGGATATAGTTTCCTTCCTTATCTTTTTTAACGAGATCTACTTCTGCTTTTGCTTGATCTGAGATAAGGATAGCTACCCCTGCTTTTTTGGCTTTACCTGAAGCATAATAGGCTCTGTTCCAACCTTTTACCTTTACTCTGTATGTATCTCCCTGCTTTAAGTGTGTTTCCTGTAGGCAACATATTGTAGGGTTCTGCTTTTTGATCCAATCTACTATCCGTCTCCGTTTGATGGGATCGTTCATCCCATTTACATTTACAGTTAAAATTACTAATTCTGTATTTCCTGCCATCGTATTATCCCCAGATTATGCTTTTTTCCCTTGACCCCCCTGATCCCCCTCCCCGATATTTAATTTACAGACCCCCCTTGTGACGCGCAACCCTCCCTCTTTTTTTTTTTTTTTTTTTTTAGGATCCCTCCCCCCTCCCTCCAAGTCCCTTCACTTATTCCCCTTTTCCTTTTCCCTTTTCCTCTCCCCCCTTTTAATGAGGTGAGAGAAAATTCTCTGAAAAACAAATATGTTAATTATTTACTCTTTGAGCCTCTTCTGATGAGAGTAAGATTCACACAATGATTCTCCCCCTCACTAAGTTCCCTCAGATATGGTGCAATAGTATTTTCTTTGGTGGGGATGGAGGAAGAGAAGAGGGTAAATAAATTGAGTATCAAAGATTCTGGAAGCTATGTCTTTCCCTTCCTTGTATTAAAATTTTAATTTTTCTCAATTAGTTGGTACAAGCTTTAAGAAGTGCTTCTTCTGTGTAGATATGTAGCTAGGCATTCTGAGACCATCTGCAGGATACCGTTTCCATCCAAGGTGTTTAATGGTGGAAGCTAAATCTTTGACAATAATTTTTCCCTATTCCTAGGTAAAACTGTTTTACTGGTTAGAATAAAGCTGGATCTCCCTAAAAAGTTGGTTATTTCTATGAGAGGACAGCATCCAGACTGGTGGATAGAAGGCCAGTCTTGGAGCAGAGCATAGGTTCTGTCTCTGATATTGTCTAGATGCAAATCACATCCTCACATCCCTCAGGTAACTTTCTAAATCATAGGAATGAATCTGGAGCCCATGAGACTTATTTTAAAAATATTTTAAAAATTCTATTTTGATGTAATTGGTTTCCATTGTAATTCCATTCCAATGTAATTCCATTGTGTTTATTTTTGTACATTTGAAAATATCATTCTGTGCAAGCATTAAGACTTCATCAGATTGTAAGGCTTTCTTGATGTACAGAAATGGTTAAGAACCTTGGATCAAAAACTTTATATTCTAGACTATAGTTATTCCTCCCACATCATGAAGGTTACAGGCTTAGTGCCCCCACAATCTGAAAAATCCACAGGGGTAGACATTTTACCTTTTTTCCTTTAGGAAATCATATAAAGGCTTAACCTTTTCTTGTGTGACGCTAAAGGTTTACTGAAAAGCTTTTTTTTTTTTTTTTTTTTAACAAGTATCCTGCACTTTTGAGTTTCTAAACTTTTTCTGTGCCATCTGCTGGCCTTTGTGTGTCATCTGTGGCTTCTGCAAAACTCTCCCAAAATTCCCATTTAATTTCTTATACTGATCCATGATATATTAAAACTCAAGTCATACAATGGGAAAAGTTACACAATGGGAGGGATAGCTATATATACCCATCTGCCTCTGTAGAGAAAGTGTCTATCCTGGGAAGGAAGAACACAAGCATTTATTAAGCACCTAGTATATAACCACCAACAAATATTATTTGTTTCTCACAATAATCCTGGGAGGTCAGTGCTGTTATTCCCAGTTTATACAGTTAAAGAAAGTGAGGCAGAAGATAAATGATTGGTGAAAGATCATTCTACTGTTTTTAACTGAATTTGAACTCAGGTCTTCTTGATTCCAAGTCTAGTACTCTGTTCACTGTGCTATCTTGGTAGCACTGATCTGTACTTGTCACATTTAGGTTGTTCTGCCCCTTAATTTCTGGATGCTATCCTCCCCTTCCTGTGGTAACTGGGATTAGAAATTTTTTTCAAATGGAGAAGGTGGTTCCCATACGTCCAAAGATTTTATAAGGAAAATGAAATAATTAGATTTAACTAGAAACTAAAAAAGAGATAGGTCAGTAGGCAGCCATTCTGCAAGGCATAATACAGGCCATTTTTTAGTATATAAACTTATTTAAACGTTTAAAGCTTGAAAATTTTGTGATGTCATCACATATATAGGGCATTTAACACAAAAAGTGTCAGGAAACATAAACCTTGCCAAAGACCTAACAATGCCAATAACTGTTAAAACCTGCTCATGCCAAAAGGTATGTATCTAAAAAATATTCTAATTCAAAGTAACTTCCACAAGAAGCTGAGCACTTATTTTAGTGGTGCCTTTGACCCCAATATTTTTTGGGGGGGCTCATCTCTTGGCTTCAGAACCAGTGTAAATATCACACAAGGATTTTAATCTCATTTATTTATGATTATGGCTTGTTTTTGGTCAAACTGCATCAGTCATCTTATTTATAAAAAATATTCAGAACTAGAATGGGTTTCTCATTTTGCGACTTGATAATTTCTCCTCCCCTCAATCTCAGTTTGAGCTTTATCTGTTGAAATCCTATCTTTTCTTCAACGTTTAGTTCTGGTCTTGCTTCTTCCAGTAAGCCCTTCTTTGTTATCTTTTCTTTTTAAAGAGTCAATAGCTTAGTAATTTTTGATTATACTTTATTTTAGCTAAGAGGCTGAAAACTTGTTTCTACAAACATCTCATACAAAGGACAACTAGCATACAAATCTATATGGATTTGGGAGTGATTATCTCAAATTTCTGCATGTTCCTGGGATCCTAAATCCTCCAAAATGTATCAATTGCTCATCTACTTTCTTTTGACATCTTGACTGCTAGTAGAAGGGAGCAACAAGTTACTGAGGGGAGGTGTTGAAATAGAGGGTTTGGAGAATCTTAGGGAATGAAAAAGTAGGTTTTATTCTGGCTCAGCTTATAATACATTCTGGGCAAATCACCTTCCTCCTTTGTACTTCAGAAGATCAACCTCTTCATTTTTATTTAAGGCCCAGCTAAGTTGGAGGACTGAACAAAGTCACAAAAGTAAGTAAACATCAGGGCAGGATTTGAATTCCGATCTTCTGACTGCAGAGCCTGTGCTCTTTCTACACTGGCTACTTTCTACCTTATTGCTTTGATTGTTCCTCCTTCATTCTTGAAGAGGACCAATCACATAAAAAGGGTGATGTCTTGACTTGCTCATGAATTGGATTTAAGTTATATAGAGCCTAGCAAAGTCACCTCCAGAATCATCAAAATCCAGTGGCAAAACAAAAGTCAAGATGACTGGTGATGGCCCAGGTTGCAGAGGCAGCTGAGTGGCTCAATAGGTAAGACCTTTGAGCCTGGAGTTAGGAAGACCCAAGTTCAAGTCTGGCCTCAGATAACCCAGGGAATAACCCAGGGAAGTTATTTGACCTCATCTACAAATTTTCTCAACTATAAGATCATGATAGCACCTACCTCACAGGGTTGGTAGGCGAATCAATGAGATTTGCAAAGTATTTAGCACAATGCCTGACACATAATAGATCTTGATAAATGCTGATTCACTTCCTATGTGAGGAGAAACAAGTCTAGAAAGGTAGAATAGCATTAAGTTGTATTGGACCTTAAGCACCTGAGAATTGTGTGCTTTTGGAAAGTATTCAAGAGTTAATAGGATCAGTTTCCCTTAAGGATGACTGGATGACTTCTAAGGGCCTGCTAATTCTGCCAGTGTATGTTCTAAGGTTCCTTTAATGTCTGACAGTTTGTGTTCAGGTCTGAAAACATTTATTATGCAATTTCTATGTGAAAGGTGTGTTAGACTCCGAGGACAATTGCTGTACTCAGAAAGTTTACATTTCACCTGGGGAATAGACTGTGTATGTAGATAGTAGTGTGGATGAATGAGGCTGAGGAAATTTTAGGAAGGAAAGAATTCACAAAATCTTTGAATGAGGTCCTTCGTAAAGTTGGCAACACAAAAATTAAGGCTTTCAAGAGGATGAAGTGAAGAGGATGTTCACTTCAGAGAGGGGGTAAACACCTGCACAAAGGAATATGGGTAGAAGGAAGGTGGGGCTTAAGGAAGAGGACATTTTGACTGGATTATAGGGTTGTAAAGGGATGTAGTTCTGGAAGTGTAGGATAGCCTCATAATTGTAAAGTGCTCTAAATGCTCAGTTGAAGAGTTTGTCTTTTGTCACTGAAACATTCAATAGGGACCTACTGTGGATTTTTAAGTAGAGTAATGCCGTGGTTTGATGTGTTTTAGGAATTATAATTTAATAGCTCTATGGAGGATGTGTTGGAGAGAGGAGAGATTGGAAATAGGACTAGTATAATTTGTTAAGGTGAGAGATGATAAGGGCTAGAACTAGATTAAGTGACTATGAGCAGAGAGATGATTTGTATATGGAAGTTAAGGAGTTAGAATCGATAAGATTTAGCAATTGTTAACATATGGCAAGGATAGGTGAAGGATAGAAGAGTTGGGGATAATTCCAAGATTGCAAACATCACCAGAAATGGGGAAGTTTGGAAGAGAGGTGGTTTTTGGTTATGTTGAGCTTAAGATGCTGATAAGATTTTGAGAGTGGTGATGCAAAGAGTTTATGACAGATGATACAGATTTGAGTGATCTTTATAGAGATAATGAAGCCAATGGGAGCTGAGATTTCTGTAGAGAGAGAAGCATTTCTGACAGAATGCTGGGTAACACTCATGACCTAGTGAGTGGGAGGTGGACAATGTCCAGCAAAGGAGACTGATGAATAGTCAGGTCACCCTGTATCATCTGTCTTGTTTTTAAGACTATTGAGGTCTGGAATGTGCTCCTCACTACTTCCCGCTTCCCTGCTCCAAGCTCATTCTTCACCTGTTGAAAGTCTGGAGAACCTGATAAAGCAGTGTCATAAAAGCCAATGGAAGAGAGAATCCAGGAGGAATGTGTGTGATTAATTGGGCCAAAAGCCACACAGAAGTCAAATGGGATAAAGACTAAAGCAATGAAATTTAGCAGCTAAGATAGTTGGTAACCTTGGAGAGGGAATCACCAAACCAAGATAGGAGCTCAATTAAGACAAGTCTGCACATTTACTAGTTTCTAGGTATTTATTTATATTTTTAATTTTAGTTACCTAGTTTCTTTTGTAAAATCCAAACTTTTCTCAATTAAAGTGAACACATTTAGGCCAAGAGAGCCAGAGAAGTTCAGATGTCTTGAAAGGCCTTGGATGTGTCAGCGACGGTTAAAGATGGAAGCTCAGAATGTTAAGAGGAAGATTCAGGATAAACACTGAATTCACTAGCATCTCTATCATCATATATCTTTCAATAAAAATTAGAATCTTCTTTCTAGTGGCAGAGGCAAACTTCTGTTTAAACAAAAGGAAGCAGTGTGGTAGAATGGGAAGTTTGTTGGCTTAGGAACTGGGAGACCTGAGTGCAACCAGAATTAATAATATAACCCTTAAGAAAATTCTTTAATTTCTTTGCTTCTCACCTGTAAAATAAAAATACTAAATAAATGATTTCTATTGACATTTTTAAGCTCTGATATTCTGGGAATTTCCATCAATGGGGAGTTTATTACAACACACAGCAATTCACTCATTTGTTTAGGCTCTTACCTGTATCCTGATTATGTTTATCATGTTATAGTATTTTAGAGCTTGAAGAAACCATAAGATCATACAACTGTGATACAGTGAAAAGAGCAGATTCTGGGTCAAAGGGTTTGTGTTCAAATCCCCTTTCTCATGCTTATTAACTGTGGGACATAGAGGAGGTCATTTAAATACTCTGGGTCTTGGTTTCTATTTTTGTAAAATATGGAGGTTGGACTAAATGGGATCCTATGTCCCTTTTGGTTCTAGAGTGTAAGCCTAATTCAAACTTCTTGTTTTAAGAGAAAACTAAAAGTGAGAGAAGGAAAGGACTAGGACTCAGGTCTCCTGATTCTCAGTCCAGTGCTATTTCTGCTATAACATTCTCTAGAATTTACAAAGTTCCCATTATTACTTGTTCCTTATCAAGCATCAACAGAGGAAATAAAAAGGAACTGGGCACTTCAGATTAGCCATTAGTTGCAGAAAACTAGAGTTAGAGAAAACAGCTATTAATTCTACTTTGTGAAGTACCAGTTCTCACTCCTCATGTTCTGCTTGTCACAAGAGGTAGAGGGCTTAATTAAGAAACCCCATACTTTTGTAGGGGATGTTGCCCATTCTCAGTTTAAAACAAGACATGTTAGGGGAGACTAATGAGTGGCTAATAAGGTTCTTTTATTTCCCAGGGAGATCCAGTGCAAATTAAAAGGGTCGATTTGACTCAGAGTACATCACTCTGGAAAACTAGAAAACTCCTTCCTTATTTCCCTCTCCCCTTTATTTCTGTGTGATTTGTTCAGGGTCATAGAGCTATTAAGTGTCTAAAGGTAAAATTGAACTCAGGTCCTCTAGACTTAGTGCTCTATCCATTGTGCTACCTAGAAGCTCCTCATTTTCTTTTTGATGGTAAAATATGGCTCCTCAGGATGAGTAGTATGCTCTTTGGATGGAAGTGATGTGTGGGACAATGAAAACTGCCCTTGACCAAGGGGCAAAGGCTGCTCTGAAACTGTGGCTCTTGTCCCAGGGGAAGGATAAAGGACTTTGTATGAAGGGGTATAGAGAAAAGTCAATTTCCAGGGAGATAAAGAAAAAAAACCCATCTTGATCCAGTCCTGTTGTCTTGTTTTCCTCTCCCAGGACTAAATCTCCTATGGAAAATGAACATCAAAACACTCCCACATGCAATTAGATAGTAATTGTGTATGCCACCAACAATTCTTTTCCTTCTTTCTCCCAATTCATGCTTGTTTGTCCACTAAGGCACTTGAAAATAATTCAAATTTAGGCACTTACTATACAATTACATTTTCTTTGAAAAGGCACAGCTTGTGTTTTGATGCTGTTGTATCCCTCTTTAATGATTAATCCCAATTATTCCCTAAATTATTCCAAAAAAGTAGGCATAGCCAAATAATCTGAGTTGGAAAGGGATCAGAGGTCACTAGTTCAGTCTCCTTCTTGCCATGAGGCTCCCCTCTATTACCTAGACAAGTCATTAGTCAGCCTTTGCTTGAACACCTCCAGTGAAGGGAAACTCTCCATCTCATGAAACAGCCTAGCCCACTTTTGGATAGATGAATAGCTCTATTAGGCAGTTCTTTTGTATTTGGAATTGGAATCTGCTACCCTGGGTCACCCACACAGTTCTACCATACAGGGCTCAGCAAAACAAGTATGACTCCTTTTTCCATATCAGAGTTGTTGCAATGTTTTAACAGAGAGGTACCTCCCACCCTGTCCCTTAACCTGAATTTTCTCCAAGAGAAATATTCCTAGTTTCTGATCTGAAATACTCACAAGACATAATCACGAAGTTCAGTCCCTTCACCATTCTGGTTACCTTTTTGTGGAAATGTAGTTTGCCCAACTGAATGTTATATATGGTTTATTAGCACAGAAAACTGATGATATCATTGCCCTTGTTCTGGACATTTTGTTTCTATTAATACATATTCACTTTTTTTTTGGCTTCTCATTACAGTGCTGACTCATAATGTGTTTGTAGTCATCAGCCCTCAGTTTCTTTTTTTTTTTTTTAAATTATTGGATCAAATGGATGTTTAACTATATCTCCCTATCTAGCACTTAAGCAGTTTAAAATAATTATTTGAGCATCTTACAAGTATCCTTGTAAAGATTAGTTTTGCAGTTCACCATTCAAGACTTGTCCAAATATTTCTGACTCCTAATTTTATCTTATCAGGTATTTCTTTCTTCCTGTTCTTTAAATTTGATAATTTCTATATCTTCACAAAAATTATAAACAGCAACAAAGATAGACCTCCCCCCCATTGTACGCTACTACAAACTTTTCCTTCAGTAATATAGTTATTATAAATAATTGATATATCAATTATTTATGTATGATAATTTCAATGATTACACCTCACTATATGATCATTCTATTGTATTCTGTTTTGTAGAGCTAATGTGAATTTCAAATGCCTTTTTTTGCAATACAGACATACAACTGCAGCTTATCATCTTCCTGCTCTACTCACCTTGTAGCCTTATCAATGAAATGTTTGTTAGTCTATAGTAACTTGTTTTGAATGGACCCATGGTAGCTCCTAGAGATCATTGCTTCCCTTTCTAAAATGCTTCACAAACCATTTGTTCAGTAGTTGTTCCACAATTTTTCCAGCAATGGCCTTCAGTCTCACCAGTCTATCAGAGATACTTTTCTAGTAAGGATTTCTATTCTCAACCTTTCTAAAAACATTATGCTAATATGAAAACCGATCTGCACTGGAAAAGGGCACTGAGATACAATGTATTGATAGTTTTTAGGCAAGAGGAGTGGGATGGTTTTAATTTCTTGGTAATATCTTGATCTGGAACAGGAGAAATATGTCCTCTTCCCCCAGAAGTGACTGATGGCACCTGAAATCAGATTTTTTATCTCAAATGCAAATGTGAGATTCTATTCTCAGACTTTTGCTGTAGTAATTTAATTTCTAAATAGTTAAAACTAATTGGAATAATGGCTTCACACCTTTGCTCCATTATGAGTCTCTAAATACAATTTCTATTTTTTAATCAGTGGGTGGCAGGTTGGCTAAGCAAATACTTTCCATTAGCTTGGGAAGCCTCTGGGAGAATGGAATGTAATTAACTGAGCAAGATGAACCCATTAAGGAATGGAATTTAGTGAGATATATATCTGGTCATGGGACACTTGGATTCTTCCCTTTCTGTAAATAAGATAGAAGGTAGAGGAGGTGGAATTGGAAAACTGCTTCTATTCATCCCTCTGTAAGCAAAACTGATCAAACTTGGTTATGATAACCTTTTAGAACCACTTATGACCTGGATGATTATCTATAGACTTCTCCTTGGTTTTGAGGTTCCTCTGTCTCTTGACTTGCTGGTTTAAAGACTGAAAACCATGTGGTGAAAAAAAAAAAGCCCATTTACCATTGGGGAGAATTACCTCTGGGAATTGTTTGAATGAACTCTAAAGGGCTACAAGAAACTTCTTGTCGGTCACGATGGAGCTTTGCCAATGTGGAGGACTACTGGTGGTCTGGAGCACTAAACCTGATAGTTGCTGAGAGGAATATTACCTTTCAGCAGAAAACCTGGGAGTTAGGTTAGAGAGGGGACACTCACAAGGTCTTTTGTCTTAGACAAGATGGCAATAATAGCATTCACATTTTCTGAGTACTTTCAACATTTCTGGGAAGTAGCCAGTGTTAAGTCTTACAAAGCCTATTTTAGTTTTATAGATGAAACTGAGGTTCAAGCACAATAATTGATTTATCTAAGGTCACACAGTTCATCAGTGGCAGAGCCAAGCATGGGGCCTAGAGTTTAAAGAAACCTCAGATATCATCTAGCCCAGCCCCTCCTACAGATGAATCTCCTCTAAATATTATGGAAAAAGTGGCTAGCTTTTACTTTTTGCTTAATGATGGGAAACTCACTAACTCCTGAAGCAGCCCATATCACTTTTGGACAACTTTTATTATTCATTGAGGTCAGATCTATCACTCTACACTTTTCCTTCATTTCTGGTTTTGCCAAAAACAAGTCCAATCCCTTTTTCTACACAATGGGCCCTTCTCTCATTTGAAGTCTGCCATGAGACTCTTTCTGGCTGCCAAGGACAGTTTTCTTCCCCTGTTATACCTCCTGGAAATAACCCAATCCTCTCTCTGGAGGATGGGCTGCTCCATCAGCTCTCTGAGAAGTGGTTCCTAATATTTTGATTGTCATTTGGGTCAGTTTCCTTGTTGAATTCTAGAAGCTAATAACTTGCCAAAGATTCTATTTGGCTGTAGGAATGGTAATGTCTTCAAAGCTTGGGCAACGATTAAATTAGTGGCATCTTTAGGTAAGATTCTAGTGCTTTCTTATAACTGTCATTAAGGCCTGTGGTGTTCTAGTGAGCCAAGGGGAAGGAAGATTTATCTGGGCAAAGTTATAGAGCTTGCCCTCTGGGCGAGATCCCCGTTCATCAATCACATCTTGGGCAAGGGACTGGGCAACAGTAGTTAAATTGTAACGAAGTGGAAACACTGGACTTTAGAGTAGACAACTGAGGTTTAGCCTGGCTCTGCCCTTTAATACCTATGTAATCATGGACAAGTGATTCCTAAGTCTCAGATTCCTCATCTGTAAAATAGGATAATACTTGGTGTTAACATTCTCACATTAAATGTGTTATGAAAACACTCTGTTAGCCCCAAAGCACTATAGAATCTGGGTTGTTACTAGTGTAGTAAGAAATATAAATACAGTGAAAAATAATTACACAGAACTACTATACAAAAATAAATTTACTGTAAAAGTTGGATGTTTGGCTGGTGGTGGTCAGCAAATCAGGATTGGAGGAAGGGGTGTAGTGTAGAGAATTCTAGGGAAAATGACAAACAGGCACCTTGAGCAAATTTCCAAAGCTGCATTCATGTGAAAGAGAAAAAAAAAATAAAGGCTGGTGGGGACCAACTGCAAATTACAACCTTGATCCAGCTGCCTCAGAAGGTCAAGGGCAGGGCAGATAGATACCAACATATTGAGCTTCCATTTTAGATAAGCAGATTAGAGCCAAGGTGCAGCCTATATTATGACCAACATGATTTGTAAGCCAAAGGTCAGACCCACAAGAATGAAACTATTGGTCTTTTTGGGCTCCTGAATCCATATCCACCTCATAAATGTTCAAAAAATAATGTAGAACATATAGTCCAATGTAGCTAATGAGCTTTACTGTTGAGGCCCCTTTAAATCCTTTCCAACCCAAGACTTTGAGAACTTTCCCACCATTTTATCTGCATTTTTGCCCAATATTGATCAAATAACTTCTATGAGACCCTCCTTTGGCAGGGGAATTAGGTGAAGAAGATGAGAGGTCTTAAAAACTCAGATATGCTGAGGAAATCACCCAGGAAAAGTTTGATACCCCACAGGGGCATCTTTCCAACCTCCCTATCAAATCAGCTGCATTCTTTGGGAGAGAAGCACCAGAGCTGGTCAGGCCTACTGTTCCTGGGATGGGTAGCTTCAGACCTGATTTAGAGGGAACAGCAAAAGAGTCCATGAATATCCTCAATCTTCCCAATAGAGAGAGGTATTGAGGGAGTGAGTGTTAAAGCATTGTAAAAATTAATATTGCCCTTTAGATCATGTCTTTTCCTCTATCCCTCTGGAAATATTTCTTGGGACATTGTGTTTTAAAAAAAATTATTCTTTAAAAAAATCTCTTTCACCAATTAAAAAAAATAATTGTAATATGTGTGCATGTGTGTTTAGGGGAGTGTGTGAATGATATACATATGCATATATATACACACACACATATATATATATACATACACACACACACACAGGCACACATAGTTATTTGCTACGATTATAAATCAGAGTTCTTGTTGAATTTTTCCAGGACAGTTGAGTTTGTGTACTGAAATATCCATTGCTGTGTGGGAGATGATGGGTTGCAAGTATTCATGAAGATCCTGTGATCACTCTCAGTACAGTCCATACAGCTACCACTGACAGGATGATATAGAGTCTTGTCCTGGAAAACAGAGAGATTATAAAACAGAATTTGCTTTACAAAAGATAGGAGGGAAAGGTGGGACATAATGAACAATCCAATATCTCTGTAAAGAAAAAGGACCACTATCTTCAAACTCAGGCAAGGCAGACATACTTTTCTATTTGTTTCCTAAATCATTTCAATGTAGTGGGATAAAAACACTGAAATAGGAGTCAGAAGACCTGAGGTTTTGGTCCCAACTCTGCCACCAACTTGTGTGGCCCTAGACTGTCACTTTACCTGTTTCAACCTGGTGAGATGACCTTGTGTCCACCCAACATTGGAGTAATCTGTCCTTAGTGATCCTCAGAGAGCTTCTGAGATGTCTGATAAGGAAAGTGTCTAAGGGATCCAATAGTTCAATTTCATCTAGTGTTTTAAGAACATTAGATGAACAAAACCTCTGCTGTTCAAAAGCACATATGTTTCCCTGGACAGTTAGAGCTTCAATTGGGGACCCTATTTTCTTGGAAGTCCCTTACCACTCCCCCAATCTCCTTTAAATGTATTCAGACATTATATTGTATGGTTAATCAATATCTTCTTAAGGATCTCTACTTATAATGTTATTATGATTAAAAAATGTCAAGGCCAGCATAAATAATGCTACTGATACTGTTAAGTATTTTACAATTTATAAAGAACTGGAGCACAAAGTTTACTATTCCCATTTTGAAGCTCAAGAAGGGAATGACATGATTTTAACTCATCTACTCATTCCAAATTTACTTCTCTCACCACTATATCTTGTTCCTTTAGTTGACGGCGTTGAACTATATCCAATACTCCTCCTTGGGGGAATGTGTTATGGTGGCTGCTTGGTTAGCATTCAGTGCACTAGATGGAATCCGGGAGCTTGGCTTGAGGATCTGCCAGGGCACTTACTAGCTGTATAATCTTGGGCAGGTCTTTCTGTTTTTCTGACTCCCTCAAATTTTCATTTCCTTATTTATAAAATGGAGACCCAGTATACCTGTACCACCCACTTCATGGGGATGTTGGGAGGCTCAAACAAGATCATATGGGCAACATTTTGCCAATTCTTTTGGAAAGCCTGCCCTGACCAGCTATATTCCTAGCACTGATAATAACCTCTGTACTTAGACCTCACATAGGACTTTGTTTTAACATATGACACATGAGTTTATTTATTCTGATTATCTGCACTTGTGTCTTATCCAAATGCTAGACTACACATTTCATCAGGGCAGTACCTCCAGTGCCTAGCACAGTAGTCTGCACACAATAGGCACTCAATAAATGTGTCTTGTATCATACTGTATTTATAATACCTGTATTAATCTGATTTATTATTATTAAAGATAATATGATTTTTATAGCTGCCTTATATTAGCTCTATGCAAAGCATGAGAATTCAACACAACTTAAATTGGTAGTAAAGGGGAGGATGGCTGGGAACGACATAGCTTCCACTCTTACATTTACATATTTCCATAGCTGGTTTCCTTTCATGCCATGACAATCATAGAGTGTCACAGGACTGTTATGGGAGATAGTGTCGAAACAAAACTTCTTGGTGTGTTGGGGATCTCCAGGACGGATATCTTCTCTCCAACTGAAGGTAAACACCTGTAGATACACAGTCATAACTACTTTCATTATGATAAGGACAGGAGAAAGAGCACCCCAATACTATATTATGCCATTGTGATCCCAAGTCTGTCATGGGAATTAGGACTGGGCTTGATTATAGGAGACGGAAACAAATGTTTTTTTCAAGTAAGGATAATTCTAAAACTTAAATTGTCTCTTTTATTATGAGCTTAAATAGCAGCAAACATAAACCATTCAATATGCAAATAGAAAAATAATACTGTATATGAAACTGTGAACTTCTGTTATATTATTTCTTTAAGAAAGCAATACATTTTTATTTCAAAGATGGACAGTAATTTGCTGATGGCTATGGAATACAAAGGACAACATCCTGAAGATGCTGGCAGGAAGCTAAAGGCTTCTTAAGAAATAACTGTGACAAAAAGTTAGGGGGAAAAAGTGTACATTCATCAACTGGTATAACAAATTGTGGCATATGAATGTAATGGAATATTATTGCCCTGTAATAAATGATAACTATAAAGAGTTCAGAGAAACATGGGAAGACTTATGAACTGATGCAGGTTGGAAATATATCAAGGAGAGCCAATGACTCTAATAATATAAATAAAAACAGCACTTAAAGAAGCACTCCCATGGGGGGCAACAGGATTAGAATGCTTGCTGCATACTGCCTAATATAGCTGATGCGTGGGTTGGTTTGGCCTAACCAAATATATACATCTGACTCATGGTATTAATATAATTATTGTGATTGCTAGCTCAATCCCTTGGTGTCTTATTGTGTCTTCCAGGACTGCACTTATGATTCTACCATCTTGTTGGCCAGTTACTTCCCTTTTTTGAGATTCATTTTCCTCTCTTAGAGGGTTGAACTAGAAACTGCATAAGGCCTCTTCCAGTTCTTTCATGCTTTGTTCTAAGGGTTCTTTTAGTTTGAATATTCTGCATGTTATTTTCTAAGGTTTCTTTCAAGGTCTAAGATTCCAAGATTCAAATACTATTCTATCTGTGAGAAGACCTGGGTTTGTTCCTTTATTGACAGCCCCTATTAGGAATACTTAAATACTCTATTTTTAGACTTTAATTAGTTTAATTCATTATTTTCATCTTTGCAAATATATTAAAGCTGTCCTCTTGAAGATATTTAATTCTTCTTATAGATCAATGCATATGCAGGTCTGTGGATTTGAGTCTCTTTTCTAGCACCATAGAAGGTATTAATCAAGTCCCTGTTTTCTGTCTGGGGAATTGATTATTGAATACTGGAACTGCTTCAGAGACTTGCTCTGGGCTCTTTTGTGTACATATTTAGTATCTGTAATACATTATGCTTCTTCCATTACTTCTCTCTCTGGTCCCTCCCATTCATTCCCACTGTTCTTCCTCTTCTCCTTCAGATGTGATTTGGAAGGCACTGGCATAATTACTTGGAACTCTGGCCTCTGAAATTACAGGACTGAAGAAGAGGAATTCTACAGTCTAATAGGGAGTGCCTAGATGTCTGAGGTCCCCACTAAGGAAGGGTTACCTGCACATTACTCCATGCTGCCTCCGCTCGGCCTTTGACGCAGCTTTCTAATCTCAGAGAGGAACCCGGGGCACCATGTTTTGTGCCTATACACAGCTGGGTTCCTACATTGCGGATCTGAAATGGCAAAGAGAGCTCTGTATATATGTTGCTTAAAGGCCAAAGGACCAATTAAAAGCTTTTCAGAAAAAAATGAAGCAGGATGACATGAACCCCAAGGACAGGTGGAGGAAAAGGGGCCATCAATATGGTTTAGTTTCAAGCTTGACCTTAAAGTTTAAGTTAACTTTATGGCACTATTCTCCACTTCTCATTAAAGGAAAATTCAATTAAACCAGGGTCAAAGAAACTATTTAAGGAATCATAGAATTGTCCTTCCATCCCCTAATTCAGGGGCTCTTAATCTGGGGGTCTATGAATAGATGTTTGGGAAAATAAATCACACCTTCATTTCCCTTAATTTGTAATGGAAACTTAGCATTTCCTTCAATTACAACTTTAAGAAGTCCCCATTATTCTGAGAAGGGTTCCGTAAATTTAACCAGGTTGCCAAAGAGGTTCATGAAATAAAAAAAAAAGCTAAGAATCCCTGCACTGAGGCATCTTATTATAGCCAAAAGAGCAGGACATCTGCTCCTCTCCTAAACTGAAGACCGACCTTGGACAAGCTATAGCCTCTGGGGCCTCAGTGTCCTTTTCAAAAAAAAAAAAAAAAAAAAAGGGAATAGCAGTGAGTTAATCACTCAAAAGGAAATAAACTCTAAACTCCTTTCCAGCTCTAACATATATATATATAAATTTTTTACCATTATGTGATTTCTTCTAACCCAGAAATTCTCTGTCCAGTAATCCCTTCTATAACACAACTTTCCCATTGAAGTTTCAATATACTGTGGGTCAGCATAAGAAATTAAATAGGAATTTTGTGGAAGCTCTGAATGATAGACAAAAGTCAGCAGGGGACACAGAAAAAGTTTAGAAACTCAGAAATGCATAAATAGTGTGTATAGTATTGTATAACATCAACATATTTTATGGTTTAATACCATAAACACTCAAATTTTACAATAAAGTGGTATAAACATGCCATAAAAAACGAAAAAAAAAACTAATTTCTGTGGAATGAAGGGAAAGCCAAAGAATTCTACAAGGATTTTCCAGATTGAGGGAGTGCTGTGCATTTAACCCCAATATGTGGAAGAGATAATTATACTATGTGCTAAGGACTTTTCTAGATCTAATATCCTATGACTTTATTTATTTATTGATGCTTCTAAATTCCCTGTGCTCAATATGCAAGAAAATGTAAGAAAAAAATCTCTGCCCTCAAGAAGTTTAAAGCTATATTTTTATTTCTACAATATTTACACACACATCATCTAATCATCTTATTTTCTTTTCAGAGAATCTTTAGGAGGAAAGGAAAGAACAAGTAGTAATAATGCCATTTTATAGACTGGAAAAAGTGAGGCTTCAAAAAGTAAGATGAATTGCTCTAGTCACATGGCCAGGATTAGGACTTAAGATTTTTGACCCCCATTAGATCACTGTTTCACCTTGAGAATGTGAATCTGTAACTCAAGAGTAAAATTGCTAGGGTATATAACCAAATTAAATTAGGCAGATTAGCTCTTCCTTTGACAATTGCCTTGTTACCTATGTTTGCTAGATCTTGGTCACCATTTCTTTGGGGCTCAGCGGCTTAACATGTAAAATAGGTACCTAAGTAATAGGGATAGAGGTGGGAGGAAAGAATTTTTCCTTTCAGCTCTGAGTTCTCTGCTTTAATGAAATGAAAAAAACTAAACACTCTCTTCTTCTTTCACTCCTCAAAACTTACCTCTCCCCAGGCAGCTGCTGCAGGCTCCACTGGAGGATAATACCTAGGCAGATCCCAGGCAATTTCAGTCATGAACCACTTGAAGCTTTTGCAGTTTAAGTGGTTTCGGAGATCCTTTTGGGCAGTGACATCCCCCGTGGAGAGATGACGGTACTCTGGAAGGCGTTGATAAATGTATTCTGCATATTCGTCCATCCACACCTCTGCCACTCGTTTCAGATTCTGGGAGAAAAGAGGTAGAAGGAAGAGGATGTGAGGCTCTTGGTGGAGCAAAGATGGAGCTGGTCTACACAGATATTCTCATTTTGCAGAATTCGTGGGGAGATCTCAAGAGCCAACCTTATTCTGAGAAATAATACAGAAAAAGCACAGCTGTTTGATCTTGTAGAAATTCTTTCACCTTTCTAAGTCTCTGCCTACTTATCTGTTAAATGGGATAATACTTGAACCACCTATTTCTATGAGTATTGTGAGGAAAACACCTTGTAAGTCATAGGTGCTATAGGAAAGATGAACTATTATTAAGAGCCAATTACTTCAGTGCTGTTACTTCAGAGGTACTGAAAAGGCCTTATTCTTTCCCATATTCTAGTTAATTCCTGAAATTTCACTTTTGGACCATTATCCTTTTATCTTAGGGCTATGATGCCTGTGAAAAACTCCCCAACAGTTTTAGTTAGTGTGATGGAAAAATATGAGCCAGAACACTTTGAAATGGCATTTGAAAGGGAACACAAATGAGGGCACTGAGCACCTGAGGAAGATTATGAGACAGACAGAGATAAGAGAGAAGAGGGTGAGAGGGAGAAAGAAGAGAGGCAGAAAGGGAAAGGGGAGACAGAAAGAAAGAGTGAAAAAGAAAGAGTCAGAGACAGAGATAGAGAGGTGGAAAAAGAGCAGAGATGGGAGAAGTAACGGGAGAGAATTAGGAAGAGAGCTTTCTCGCTCTCGGAGAGTTAACAAAAAGGATTTCAGAACTGGGAGATTAGGGGCATCAAGGTCAAAGAAAAAACTTATTCTAGCAACTCGGAGTTGAGAGGGACTTAAAAATATTCAGTGTAAGATGTCAGAATTTAGATACTTGAGACCATCTAATTTTCTAATTTTATCGAGAAAAGGGAATCTCTTAAAGATAAAGTGATTTATCCAAAATTACAACATTCTTTAGTGGCAGAACTGGCTTCAGAACACAAGACATTTTAATTCAGCAATTCATCAAATATTTGGTTGGTGGCTACTATGTGCAGAGAATATCTCTTTTCATCATATTGTTTTACTAGGATTCTGCTCTCCCATTTTCTTGGTGTTTGAAAACTTGCGAACCACTCAGAAAATGTGACACGATGTTTGGGAAAAAGATAATCTGTAAGCTTCTTGATTAGGATAAATATTTTTAAAAATCCTAGGCTCCTATTAAGTGAGCAAGTACCATAATTAAGCCAGTAGGAAGATTCAGCTTCCTGGACCCATGTTTCAAGATAACACACTGAACATAGTCACTGCCTCCTAAGATGGAAGGAAGCTGAAAAGAGATCGTGGGATATATTATAAATCACTACTCAGATTTAGACTTGAAAGGAATATTGTAGTCCAGGGTAGGTAAACCAAGGGAAAACTGGCCTAAATTTTGCTTCAGGACATTGGAGGATGGTTAGCAAAGAGAAGAGAACAAATGATAGGAGTTTTGGCTATCATTTGGAAGAGATATTGAATTTCTTCTGTGTGATCCTACAGAGAACTAGGGTCAGTTGATGGAAGTCAAGGGAATACAGATTTCAATGTAAAGAAAAACTTAGCTGTCCCAGACTGTAACAGGCTCCCTGAAGAGGCAGTGGATAACTGTGGAGATTCTTTAGTCAAAGGCTGGATGAGCAGCTTTTGTCAGATATGTTATATAGGGATTTTCTGTTTGAGGAATAGTTGGACTATGTCTTCCAACATCTGAGCCTGAGATTTGGCAAGTTTATGTGTTTTGAGGTTACTTCCAGTGCTAATATCCTATGATTCTACAAGAGAATGGCAGTAAGTATTGTTAAACAGAGAACTGACAAGACATGGTAAGCTTTCCTTTAAAAATGAGCCCTTATCTAGTTGGAATGGATAGCTCCTAAATTGTTACTCTTTGTTGATGTTTCTTGCTTCCTTCCCAAAATCCACTTCTGACATGAAAGTTCCAGGCTTCCTTTGGGAGAAAGTGATCTTTCACTTCCCAGATTTCTTCTGAGAGCCACATGCTCCAGCCTTAGCCTCAGTTTTGCAATCTGAGATTTCCTGATGGAAAAAATATTGAGACACCTCTGGTCCAACCTGTTGCTGATCAGAATCACTTGGACCACATCCCTGAGAAGTGGTGATCCAGGCTGTACCTAAAAACCTTCAAAAATGAAGTTCCCATAACGCTCTGAGGAAGCTCATTTGACCTGTGGACAGCTCTTCTCATTGGCAGAAATCCGTCTCTCTGAAACTTAGATGACAGGTTCCTTGTGGAGAGGGTCTGTGTTACAGTTCTCTTGGTATGCCAAGAACCTCGCGCAATAGTTTGTCTATGAGTAGTGCTAAATAAATGCGGGATGAGGTAAATTACACTAGAATGCTCTCAGAGGAAGTGCTGCCTGGTGACATGGGGAGAGACAAAGTCGTCTCTTCTAGTTCCATGGAATTGGGTGTTCTATTCTCAACTCTCACTTGGTCTTAGCTGGTGAATGAACAATTTTTTTCTTCAGTGGCTGGTGCGGTCACTATAATCCTATGTCACTAGAGGGCGCAGAAGTGTTTCTATTGGATAGAAAGGTACTGAGGAGAGCCTGAACTTGGCCAAAGTGATAAACTGGAGGATGGCGGAAGGCCCTCACTCTGGGGATCCTAGAATTTTTACCTTAGGATTGAACCTTGCCGAAGGGAGGCCCTGGCCAGGCAACAACAAAAATTCCCTTTGGCATGGAGCTCAGCCTACTAGGAGATGGCACTTGTTCTTCAGGAACGGCAAATTGGGGGGGGGGGTCACTCAGAGCAAGCAGGCATCTGGGAGAACAGTGAATAACTTGCATTTCTATTCCCTTGGCAATCTTGAGATAGGCAGTACAGGTATTAGCTCCTTGTTACAGGTGAGGAAACAACAATAACTTACTTGCCTGTGGTTGTCCAGCTGGCCTAATCCTTGGCAACTGGACTGGGATGATAGCTATGTCTTCTGACATAGAATTTCTCTTCCTGATACACCATGGGGGCCTCTCATTAAAGTATTTTACACACACACACACAGAGTAAATATTTCAAAGATCATCTAGTTTAACCTATCTGGATAAGAATCCTCATCATAACATCCCTGACAAGTAGAGGCTGCTGGGTAACACATGGATAGAGTGCTGGACTTGGAGTTAGTCACACCTGAATTCAAATCTGGTCTCAGACACTTATTGGGCAAATCACTTAACTTCAGTTAAAGTTGAAATTGCCTATTTGCCTCAGTTTCCTTATCTGTAAAATGGGGATAATAATAGTACTTACCTCCCTTCATTTTTAGGATAAAGTGAGGATATTTGTAAAGTGTTTTGCAAACCTTTTATTATTATTATACAACTAAATTATGTTTGAAAACTGTCAGAAACAAGGAACTCACTATATTCTCAGGCGGTCCATTTTGTAAAATGAGGGGTTTGGACTAATTTCTGAATTTAGAGGAGAAAATTGTGGCTCAGAAAAGGATAGTAACTTTGCAGTAGTGTGGAACCAAAGGACTGGAAGGGACCCAAGAAGTCATCTAGACCAAACTGTGAAATGAATAAGAATGTTTTTTGAAACATCTCAGTTAAGAGGTGCATTTGTTTTCTCTAGGAACCTGGGGGAAGACACATCTTGGTTTATCTCTGGATCAAGTAGAAATCCTTCTTCTATATGATAGATCTTTAAATATTTGAAGATGGCCACCATGCCCTTATTAAGTCTTCTCTTCTCCAAACAAAGCCCTTCTTAGCATAGAGGGCCCCTCTAGTACCCCTTGACCATAATCTGGATTCTCTGTTTCTATGAATAGCACCTCAGGCTGAATAAGTCTTTCTGGCTGCCATGTCACATTGCTGACTCCTACTGAATTTGCAGTCCATAAAAATCCCCTGATTTTTTTTCCCTCATACAAATTGTTGCTCAGTCAAGCCTTTTAAAATTGTACTTGTAAAACAGCTTTTTTGAAGTCAACTGCAGGGCTTTATATTGCCTCTATGAAATGGCTTCTTAATAGATTTTTCTCTGTAGTCTGGCTTATCAAATTCCCTTTGGATTTGAATTCTGTCATCAACCCTGGTCCAACCGGTATGAGCATATGTAGAGAGATTTAAGATCTGAAGAAATTCTTGAGGTGAGTTGTGGCAAAGCTTGGACTAAGCTCAGACCTGAGAGAATTCCTAAGAAAATAGGTTCTACAAAATAGACACATATAGTTCTAGCATAGCCTTCACATTTTTTATTATGGATATGGAAGTGCTTATTTTATTTTATTTTATTTTGAGGTTTAGAATAAAAAATAAAATTCAGAGATTTACCCTCCTACCCTGGGCTCCTCCTGGCAAAGCCAACATCTTACCCGGGCCAGGCTGACTCCTGTAGGGATCTTGTAAGGGATATATTTCCTGTAGATGTGACCTACTCTGGAACAGGGGATGTCCTCCATTCGGCCTCCACACATCCACACCTATGAGGGAGAGAAGAGGGAGGGGAGAAAAGGAAAGAGAGAGTAGAGATAGAAAAAATGAATCTCTGGATGAGATTCCTAATTACCAGTTTATTTTTTTTAATCCTGAAGTTCTCCCCCCCCCCCCCAAAGAAGCAGTAATTTCTTAGATTTTTATCTTGAAATTCAGACATCAACAATCACAGAGTCTTAGCAATCCACTACTCGGAAAAGACTTTTAGATTCTTGTCCCAACTCTGCAGGCTTAATTCTGAACAAAGGCTAAACCATGAATCTCTCTGGCAGATTTGCTTTCTCTGTGCACTCCCTTAAGTAACTGAATATCAAGGATAGTATACTGAAAAAAAGGTGATAAAAAGAATATCAACAAGTAATGATACATGTCTATTATGCACAATTTTTTTTTTTTTTAAATTTGGAGGCAATTGAGACTAAGTGACTTGCCAGGAACCCACAGCTAGTAAGTGTCCAAAGCTGAATTTGAATTCAGGGCCTGATGACTTCAGGACTGGTACTCTATCCTACCTATCCCACCTATCTGCTCCACCACCATAAATTCTTTGTGAAAATGTTACATAATTATATTATATAAATATTATATTTTTAAATCATCATATCACACATGTAAGTATGAAAAAGATGTAGCTATGCTTTAAAAATTTTTTCCAAAGCAGATAAAAACTTCAGTTATGCAAGTAACTATAAGATATAGAGATGTATAGGATCTCGTTTTGTTTATTATTTAAAAAGATGTTTGATTCAGTAGAACAAAATATTTTCAAGTATTTTCTTCAAAAAAGTGTCTGTGAGGCATATATCTGTAATAAATTCTTTGATGTTAATGATATAATGATAAAGATAATTTTGTTCAAAGATCCTAAGAAAATCAAGGTGAAGCACAAAACAAGGAAATATGATCAATAAAGGTGTTTATCACCATCATGGAGACTCTCTAATACAAAGTGATGAAAATGAAGTGAAAGAAGGATTCTCTATTTGGTTGAAGTCACTCTCACCCTTGCCCCAATTGCACCCTTGAACCTTTTTTTTCTGGTTGACATTTTGTTTATTTCCTCAAACTCCAAAATACTATAGAACTCCCTCAGATTCTGAACCACTTAAAAGACTTTAGCCTAACAACCTGAATGGGCAGAAATGAGTGGATGAAGGATGTCTGTTGTCTACACTATGTTGTCTACACTACGCTCATTAGGTTAAATCATTAGTTTATAGTTAGGGTAGGTACTACAAATAAAGAAGGAACTGGGTTCAAAATTTAGAAAGAAGAAAAGGGTGGGTTGGCTTATATTTGGGAAATTCTGCTGTTTTCAATAATTCTAAGCATGTCCCTGATACACAAACCCATTTTTAAAAAAAACACTATTATTCTACTGATATCCTATGGCTATCACTTATGGGACACTACAGTCTCTGAAGAATCAAATTTAAGGGTGAACCAAAAAGCAATGGAGAATCATGTGGTAGGCATAAATAGGTTGCAGCAGAAAATGACATAAAGGATTTCATCTGGAAAATGACTGGCAAAGGAGGTAGGTTGGTTATATAATGGGATGAGATAGAACACGACAGTGGCCCACCAAAGCATATTGAAAAGGTTTAGAAGGCGGCTCCCAGTGCCTTGTTTGGAGTCCCTCTGGCCAATTTTTGGGAGGACAGAGGCAAGAGAAGTGTGGATGGCTTAATAATTGTTTACTGACTGATAGATAGATGGATGGATTCCCTTTCTGCACTACTGGAGGAGGATCTGCAATAATCACCTTGCAGATCCACTGAAATATTGACATACTAGAAAAAGGGGAGGATCAAAGGAGGGAAAGGTCTGTTCAGAGTGATGATAATGGATAAAAGTAAGAAGTTATGTTCACTTAATTATTTTGCTCCCATTTTCTCTGTTAAAGAGAATAGTTCCTGAATTGGAAAGGACAGAACAAAAATGGTTAAAAGGAAATTTAAGATAAGAAGAATCTAATTGTTCTCAATGACTTCTAGTTATCAGGCTTGAATGAACTTTATTCCAAGGTGTTGAAAGAAAGGATGGACATGACTGCTGAGCAATTTTCAATGATCTCTGAAGGATCTTGATGAATGGGAGAAATGAGACAGGACTAAAGAAAGCTAATGTTATGATTTCCAAGAAGTATAGGTTGCAAATTATATGCTAGTGAGCTTGACTTTGATTCAACAAATCAAATCAACAAGCATTTATTAAGTATCCACTGTGCCAGCTATTGTGCTAAGACAAATATAAAATTGAAACAGTTTCTACCATCATGAAACTTTTACTCTATTGGGAAGACAAAAAATATAAATGTAAATATATACAAGCACAAGCAAATCAAATAAAAAGAATCTTAGAGAGGAGGGTGTTAGGAGTTGCACCTTTCCTTTGAGACTGGCCCCTCCTGCAGAAAGTGGTAATTGAGCTAAGTTTCCATCATCAGTCATCTGTATTATATCATACACTGGACTCAGATGACTCTGGAGGAGAGAGTGAAATTGGTGACTTTGCACAGCTTTGCCTCACTTAATCCAATTTACTTGCAAGTCAAGATATCACCCTCCTGATGTCACTGTTTCTTGTCTAGAATGAAGGACCAACAACAAAAGAAGCCAAGAACTCCAGAAAGTGAAGGTGAAACTGGGGAAGTAGAGAGAAAGTGGGGAGGAGGGACCTCTAGGGCAAAGTTATTGAGATGACAGAAAACCTAGTGTAAGGCTACAGAATTCTAGATTTACAGCTGGACAAGAGACCTTATAATTTAATCTTCAAGGAAGTGAAGGGATCTGTCCCTCCCTCACAGAGAGAGTAAGGGGCATCATTTATTCCTAATTCAGTGTACCCTGGGCCTTAGAAAAATGCAATTACAGATTGATTCAATTTAGAGAATGGGTGGGAAAGGGGAAAAGTAGAGAATGAAGGAAAGTCAGGAAAATGCTACCCTCAACACAACCTCTTATTGTTAAATTACTGTCAAAGTCAAGCCAACAAGTTACATTTTCAAAGTAGGAGAACTTATCTGGAGCCAAAATCCTATAATAATAACTTTTCCTTTACTCAAGTGAGTTGTGTAGACAATGATTTTCTCCAATGAATGCTGTTATTATAATTTATTATTGTGCCCTGTGACTTCATGATTGGGGAGCTAATAAAGAGTAGGAAGAGCCAACCACTTTTGTTAAACCAGAGTTTAGAAAGTCTCTTAGAGGCCAATAAAATTAACAGTTTCCAGTTTATTAAATTTACATTAGTCCAACAAGTCCAAAGCATTAAACCTTCTAAAGGGTTGGCAAGAATTGTAGTTCTATTCCATTCAGTTCAACAAATACATATTAAGCATTTACTATGTGCAAAAGACTGTGAAAGGTGATTCACTTCATCAAGCAATTTACTGGTTAATAATAGAAATTATATTCCATTTTGGTTTTGTTTTCCTTTGGGGAAAGGGAAAATTTTGCTTGATTCTATGCTGAAAGATAATATAGCAATGTAGCCTTAGAAAAGTCACTTTACTTTTTGAATCTCTACTTTCTGCATTTATAAAATGGGAAAAACAATAACTATCTTGTTGCCTTACAAGATTTTTGTGAAAATCAAGGAGATAATGCATATAGAATCTTTTGGAAGCTATGAAGCATGATGGAAGCAACAGCCATCATTAGGTTCTATTACTGTAATAAATTGTGGAAGGTCAGTTAGGAGAGTTAGGACAAGGAATATCAGACTGAAAGGGGACTTTAAATACTGTTCCCAACCTTTTTGAGTATGAAAATTTCAAGACAATACATGATAGTAGTTGTGCTATTAATATCCATGAGAAAATACATGTCAGAAAGCTACCATAAATTCAGTAACACTCAATGGATCTGTACTTCATTAATCATCATAACATCACTATACATATTGGAAGAAAAGCACTACTATTTTAAATACATACTCATATTCAGTCTACAGAAAGATTATTTGTTTACAGGTTTGTGTGTTAATTTGCAGACTTGACAAAAAAGTTTAAGCCCTCAGATTGAGATCCACTGCTTTATAGAACAGAGTATTAGAAGTGGAGAGGACCTCAAGAACAAATTAGTCTACTCTTAACCAGTGAAGAAAGTTTCCCCAAGGTTACATACATAGCTATTTAGTAACAAAATGATTTAGCAACAAAGAACAGAAAACTTTCTTTTCCTTTAAGTGGATTGCTCTAGTTATAAGCATTCTTGATGACCTGGGTAATATGGACCTGGTAGCTTTAACGTAAACCTGTGTATCTAAGAATATTGGGATCCTGAGGTGTGGGACTGCTGAAAAGGTTTTGAATGACAGCTAAGTTGAATGACTCCAGCTTCCTGTACAATGACCTTATTCAACAACTTCCTCCACATAGAGGGTGATTTATAAGTGCTCAGCATCCAGAATTCTAACTACTTTGCCAGGGAGACAAATATTAGCCAAAGTTAAACAGTCAAGGCAGGTGTAACCCAAAGGTCATTTTTTTCCCTTCTTTTCCTGGAAATAGCTACAGCAGAGCTCATAGTCAAATTCCTTGAAATTCTTTCACTTCTGGTGGATATCGTCAACATAAAGAAGATCCAACTCACTTCCAGTTGATCAATGATGGACAGAAATAACTACACCCAGAGAAGGAACACTGGGAAGTGAATGTAAATTGTTAGCACTACTGTCTATCTACCCAAGGTTACTTATACCTTCGGAATCTAATACTTAATGTGCAACAAGAAAATGGTATTTACACACATATATTGTATCTAGGTTATATTGTAACACATGTAAAATGTATGGGATTACCTGTCATCGGGGGGGAGGGAGTGGAGGGAGGGGGGATAATTTGGAAAAATGAATACAAGGGATAATATTATAAAAAAAGATAATTGTATAAATATGTTTACATATATTGAAAAAAAATTCTTTCACTTCTGGACCACAAGTCACTCAGAGGATCATCCTAATTTAGCTGATGGTTCCTCATCTCAATGTCTGAATGAATCAGTTGGTAACTTAGCTCCATTTAGACCCAAAAAGTAATGAAGGTTGGAACAAAATAATGGTTCCTCATAAATTAATTCTTATGCCAATACCTTTTTTGCTTGGGGGCAGGGAAAATTTTTGTATTCTCTTAATTATTATTATTAATTATTAGAACATAAGACTGTCAGGACCTTGGTTCAATCCCCCCCATCTATCAGAAGAATAAACCAGGGTGAGAAAAAAGGAAGTGAAATGCTTAGGAAATTGGTGAAAGAGCTGATTTTTGCTAGTCAGACTAGTGAAAAAGGGTGGATTTGAAAGTCACATTAATTCTTGAAAAAAAAAATCCATTTTCAATTTCCTTTAAGGGTACTTTTCAGTTGAATTTGTCTAAGGTGAAGGACTGACTTCTTGTCAAGAACTGACAGTCTCATGAAAATATGGTAGTCCACGAAAAAGCAATAATAATATGGTTATCACTAAATTATCTTTCAGCATAGAAAAGCACTTAAGAATTGAAGGCAACCTAGGGATCACCTAAGTTTTTTTTACAGATGTGTGAAAAAAAGGCAGTTAGAGGGGGCTGCCACCCTCAGGTCATATGACCTTCATTAATCAGCTAAAGGAATCCTTCTTCCCACCTCCCCCAGCGTATAATTATTCAGAACCTTCCTTCTAAACATTTTTTTCCCAAAGAATTTTTGACCACAAAATTGCTATATGTTAATAATACAGTAAAATATTTTAGTAGATCTGTCATGAGTATGAGCACTTCCTCCAGGGATGCAAATCAGAAACCAATCCAAATCTCCCTGAATAAAACTCTTATTCTTGTCTTTTCAGAAATACTCCATACATGGCCAACATGGGACGAGGCCTTCTGGCTCATTTAATTTTGTGGGTACTAAGGTAAAATTCTGGTTGTCTCTACTACCTGTCCAACCTACCTTTTTGAGTAAATGTGTTGGATAATCTTGCATAATATTTCTCCCAAGCATAGTGATTGATATTAAATATAATATTAATCACAACAATAATTGCTACTTCTACTTTATGGAAAGAAGGAGGTACAAAATGGTAAAAATAACTCATCCTATGGTACTAGAAAAGCCAGGGACAGGGATGGACAGCTAGAGAAGAGATGACAGACTGCTAGAACAGAAAGGTACCTTAGAGATCACTTTGTTTGATTTTCTTGTTTATCAATAAAATTTTACATGCTTGAACTTCTCTATTACTTGTATTTACTTGGTACTTAATTGACATTCAATAATAACATTATAATAATAACATCACCATCCATTTATATAACAGTTTACAAATTAATGCTACAACTTATTTTCTCCTTTTTGTGGATGGTAAAACAGCCTCAGAGTGATGAAATACTTTGCCTAAATTCAGAGTGACACCAGGACATATCCTGGACTGATCCAAAAGGATGGACAACATTTCTGTGTCCGCTGAGAGTTCAAGTGAGGAAGGCAATGTATTCTCAGGCTATAATTCCACACAGAAAGTTACTTTGATCCTGACAAGGAAAAAAGAAGAGTATGAGTTGCTGGAATCAACAACAATCTTGTGTGTTATCAAATGTACCAGATTGGAAATGGAAACTACCAGGGAAGAATAAACCCTACATACAGATGTCATTTTCTTTCCATATATGAACATGTCTTATTTTTCTGATTTCTAAGATGATACTACCTATTCACCTATTCAGTGATTCCTCTCCTGAGGGTTCAGTGGCTCCTACCAAGAAGTTCTCAGATATATTCTGTCAGCTCAGTCCTCCAATCTTTTCTCCCTCCTCAAAAGTTTTGCTATGAGGTGAGGTCTAAAACAGAAAACTTATTTCAAAAAACTGGTTCTCATGTCTTTGTTATTTTATTACTGAACATATTTTTTGTGTGGACAGGTACCACATATGGTATTTATAAAAGGCAATGATCAGTTCTTACCTCCCAACCAAAGAGGAAAAAGATGTAATAATATGCATTAACAACATCAATAAAATGGCAAAGAACAAAAAAAAGGGTATGACCTCAGATCCTGTAGGGGCAAAATACAGACAAGCAACAGATAAGCAAAGGGTCTTACAGAGTCACAGAATATCAGGGTTGTAAAGAACCTAGAAATACAGAATATTAGAGCTAGAACTCTTAGGTAGGTGGTAATAACCACTATTTCTTTCTGTCTTTCGTTTTTGTTTGTTTTTTTAATTAATAAGGTTTTGTTGTTGCCTTTTATTGCTTAAATCAGGGTTTCCTTTTCTACTTGTGATCCCTTTTCACTGGAGAAGTTTTTACATGACCTCAAGAATATAGGTATATAAAAGAGGTATACAAATCAAATATGTACTGATAATAAATTATAATTTCACAATTTGCCCCCTCCTCATTCAGTTATGATACCCATATATACCCATATGACAAACCACAGTTTAAGAAGCTGGGTTTTAACTATATCATTTCCTGAGGTACTCTGTAACAAACTTCACCTTTACCCTAGCTCTTTCCCTTATAACAACAAAAAAGTGAAGATAGCACCAGTTAGCATGCAACTATCTGTTACTTCATTTTACAGATCATGAGACCAAGGACTAAAATAGGTCAAGAGATATAGGAAATATTAAGAGTTGGAGCTCAGATCTTTAGATTCCTGCTCCATCATTCTTTTCCCTCAGAATACAACCAATTTTATTGATTCTGAGAGACAAAATGTAGAGGAAAAAAGCCAGGATGTTTTTTGGCTTCAGAACAAGCAAGTGCTCTACTTTGGCTTCAGCTGATGATGACTGGTTGTTGAATCAGGGAAGAAGGAAGGCTAAGTTTGGTGTGTCCCTTTTTGGATTCTTCTCTAAATATCCTCTGCTCTGGGCTTAGCTTTCATGTTATCTGACCTTTACCTCTCAGAAAGGTCAGAAAGTTCAATGGATTCTCAGATATTTCCTTGCCTTAACACCTTTGTAGATCTGCAATGGTCCCGACTGCCTTCTGAAAAGCAATCAGCAGAATGCCTCCCCTGTTCTTGGCAGGCAACTTTCCAAAAGGCTGGACAGCTGCGGGGGCACATGCATCCAAGAATAAACACAACCACACACTCACACCCTTCAGGGAAACTTCTCAGAGTTAGCCTTTGAGACGATGCTAGTGACAGAGTCCAGGCAACTCTTCTGCAGCTGGGCTTCTCCTCAACACCTGTGCCGCTGTCTGGGATGGCAGGGTCTGGAAAGGACATGTATGAAAGGAGGCGAGGGAAATGTATTTTCCCATGCAGATGGTCCTTTTGCAGTTGTTGGCAACAAGTCTAGCCATCTGGCTTAGGCTGACGAAATGCTTGGCTCTCAAATGAGGCAAACCTGGATAGATATAGAGATATGGCCTTCACTTGCAGTCTTTATAAGACACAGTGTCTTACCTTAATCTTAGCCCTGTTCATTTTCATGAGAGATCAAATTTAGAATCTTTAAAACAGATTGGAAGAATTCACTGTAGACCTTTCAAATAGAATCTAGGAACTCAGAGGTATTTCTTCCATTTCCAATCACATCCAAAATAAAGGGCATGTTAGAAGAGATGTAATAAGAAATTCAGTTGAGCAGAAAGGGACTAGGGTGAAGAGAGATTGTTAATAGAACACCACTGTATACAGTTTTACTGGGGGAGGAAATGTATTGTCTTTTCTCCTAACTTCCAGTGTTTTGTGATTTTGTTTCCTTTGTCATCTTCCATGGCTCAATTTTCCTCCAAACTTTGTGGGGCCATGGCCTGGTGAAGGATTACAAGGGGTAGGAAATTGCGGGGGGGGGGGGGTGTGCTTCAGGCTGTAAATGGATGTGAGAATATAGCTTGCCTCCTGGATGGTGGCACTTAAAAAACTTACTTGAATAAAAAGGATGTAATACTATTCTTTAAGTGGCATACTTGCTCTCTGTGTTGGACTCATTGGTTCACAACCTTAGTCCTTTAAGAAACAGAAGAGGTCAGATCAATGTAGATCAATAAATGGGTGTCAGAGAGGACAATGAACTTGGAAAAAAAATTCAGTTAATGAATATGTTGCTTCTGGCTTGATAGTAGTTCCCCTAGCTCCTGGTGTCTTAGATAATTTTAAAGATTCATTACTATTATGTCACTTATCCTCCCACTTTCCATCTTTACTCCCATCTCTACTATCTTTCTATGAAGAAGCCTAGACAGTGGATAGTTCTGTGTGCCAAGAAAAAACACAACCAGGGAGAAAGCTATCAAAACATTCTAGGACTGAGAAACTACGAATTTGTAGACACTAATAGGAGGAGAAACATCAAACTGGATTCTTATGGGTCAGGATTTCCCCCTTCCTGAAAAGCCTAAAAAGATCAACATCTTCCCAGTCTGGCCTTGATGATCTAACTTAGAAGTTTGTCTTTATTCACATGAGGAAAATTATCATTAAGAAGTATTGACTGACTTATGGTGTGAGCTAGAAACCTGTTTGCTCACTGGGAATCCTCCCTCAACCATCTGTTCTGGTAAATCAGGGTGATTTCTGTACAATGCTCCCATTTGGGGCTGAGTCCAGGAAGTGGTATCTCATCTTTGTCTTTCCTGGGAGAGTTAGGAAGTTCTGCTAGGAAGCCTATTTGTGTCTCCCTGTTGGTAAAAGGAGAGAAATGGGAAGCTCATTTTAAATAGTAAGATTTGTGAAGTAATGAGAAATGTTGCCTTTGGTTCTGGCCAGAGGATAACCCTAGAGTACTTCCTCCCTATCTATTCTCTTAATGCCATCCGGGGGAAGGAGTACTTACATTAACCCTATTCTTTTTGTCTGTACTAAACTTGTCCATATGCCCAATTCCCATTGTATGTTATTTTTAAAGGCATGGTATTCCATTCTCAATGGATTTCCTCACTGATATAAACCATCAACTTTATATACTGTCTTCACTGATTCCACTCCTCCAGCTCTGTTCATGGTTGCTCTTGTTTGTTAAAGGTTCAGCTTTTAAATTCTACATAACTCATCCTGGCCAACCTGGACATGGCTAATGTGTAGGAACCAAATGTACAAAACAATTCAGAGGTTAGCAGAGTATATTCTTTAGTGCTGCCTGGTTCCAATGCTTTTTTCTCCCAATATGCCTGAGGTAGACTAAGTATTATTGCCTCTCCTTTTATAAATGAGGAAACAGGATTTTAAAAAATAAAATATGAGATTAGTTTAAGATTAAAGCAGCAAAGGAAAATAATTTATAAAGAAGAGGGAAAAAGATCTGGTTTTACTTCAATTATAATGTTGCTTTTGTAGTTTTAACTATATATTAAAAAAACCCTATCATTTAAAAATACTATTTTAGGAGCACAATGGCTTGTGGCTTTGGCAACTCACCATCAGGATGAATGGGCAAACGGTTCAATCATCAGAGGCTAACTTATTCAGGGATGGCATTGGCTTGTGAAGAACTAGGATAACCAAGGTCACCAACAGGGACTAGCTAATGGATGGAGCTTAATACAAACAAATGTACACAAGAGAAAGTAGATAGCAGTTGGCTAGACATATGACCTTTAGGATTCTCTATAAATTTTATCCATTCAAGGGCAAGTCCTGTTGAGGATGGCATCTGACAATCATCAAAATAGAAAGGCAAAAGTAGGCAGATATGTCAAAAATGGGCAAGATGCAGGGGGAGGGAAGATTTTTATAACAATAAGAGGAAGTCTTCTTTGAGAGAAGGGGAAATTTAAGAGAAGAAAATAAAAGATTGGGCATCAGTAGCTCTCTCTTTTAGCCTTGGCTCAATCTTGCTTGACCCCATGATCTTGGATAAATCACTTTTTCTTTCTCTGCTTTGGTTTCTTCATTTGTAACTCAGACAGGCAGTTGGATTATCTCTGTGCTTTAGGCAATTGAGTCTCTTACCATTCTGATAGTCTATTTTCCTGCTCTAAGACCATTTCTACTACATTCTAATATCTCTTTTAGCTTTGACATTTTAAAATACTCATCTTGCTTAAGCTAACAGTAAATCAATGGCAGGACTGGGACTAATTTTTGGGTCTTCTGGCTCCCCATTGAGTGCTCTTCCCACATCATTAGGGTGATTGATGGACAATGTTTCTATTCTCTGTGAACACAGAATTGTCATAATGCCTGATGGTTAATTAGCTAAGTGGCTCTGGATCTACTTATATTCTAAAGTTTAGCAAACAAAGTAGAACTATACAACACAATTGTCTAAAGGGGAATCAAATCCCAAAACTGAAATCTGAGCTGTTGGAGCTTGATCTCAGAAGATCTGGAGATCATTAAGGATTTTCAAGCCATCTGTCAAGAGTCTGAAGAATACTGCAATAAAAGAAACTTTATTGTAGTGAGAAGAGGGAGGGAAGTTTTAGTTCTTAAGTCTCATTTGTAAGATAGCTGATTGTTAGGGAGTACTAAACATAGGAAAGCTAACTGAATCCAATGGGGAAGTAAATGACCAAGAGTTAGAAGGGACTTCAGATGTCATCCTATTATGGTGGAATAAGGCTGAATTTGAAGTCAGAGTTCTGGCTCTTACACACTCTGTTTAAATCATTGCATCTGAGTTTCCATTTCCTTATCTGTATAATGAGCAAAATAATGTTGGCATAATTTACCTAGAGAACTATTAAGAGTCCCTGAATGAGTTATTGTAAACCATAAAGTGTCATAGACACATGAGTTATTTAGTACAGTTGATGCTGGAAGCACACATTTCTTTCATATCTTTTCTAATGCAAAGAGCCATGTAAATGTAAGCTATTATTGTTCTCATCATCTCTTTTTCCTGAAACAATCTTGTGAATAAGGTATTGTTATCTATATTTTATAAAGAGAAACTTTAAAAAGTGTAATGAACTCCAATCATAGTTTTCAAAGCTAGAAGAGAAAGGGCCAAGTGTAGATCTCTGGACTTTGATTCCTAGTCAGATGATCTTTAAGTTAGAAGAGTAAAGCAAACGTGTATGCTTTAAATAGGAAAGTAATGATAACAAAAGCTAGACTGTTACTTAGCTATTCTCCATCTAGGAGGGCTCTTTGATTGCCAGTGCAAGTAGTTTGCCTAAAGAAGCTGAAGGCTCTCTTGAAAATTCATGATCTTATCAATTTAATCTCTAATTCTTCTTCATCAAGACTTCCCTCTTTTAGAAAAGTAAGGATCAATGATCAATTCTTTGCTCTCTGCTGAATATGACCCCATCTAAATTTCTGAAAATACACAGGACCTTTCAGGTGGAACTTCCATTCTTGCTCCCCAGAAAAGAAAAAAAAAAGAAATTAATCTGAGTGAGTTTTGCTCTCTATAAATGAATGACTAGTTCTGGCCTGAAACAGGACATACAGGATTTGTCTGAAGTGATGAAGAAATGAATGAACTTTCCTCATCCCCCACAGACCAGGTAGGTGTCTGCTGGGACACTGGAAAGACAAAGGATACCTTGATATGTTGTCATAAGCATCAGAAATGTGTAGTTTTAAAGGGAGGAGAAAAAGAAAAAAAAAAAGGAGAAGGAAAAGTGTTTCACAAAGGCCTAGGAAGGAGCATGATAAAAATTTTTTTCCATTAAACTAAAAAAAGATAACTGGATCAAATAGAAACAAGTTTGCTTACTTTCCCAAATCACATGAGAGACAAAATACAGCTTCATCAATTAGTCTTCTGTAAATAATGTGGAGAAAAATACCATTTGCTTCTTCATAATTGCTTGACAAATATAATTAGAGAAATCTCTTTTAAAAGCCAGAATGAATTATTCAGTTCGAAAACTCTTTTGGTGAAGAAATCCCTTTTAATGTATTCACACTGTAGAAAGACTTGAAGGGCACTGATCAAAATGCCGTGATTCACTCCTAGTTTTATCAAATTGTTTTAAATTTCATCAGAATCCCAGGACTTCACCATCTCTACCAAGTTTGTATGTACCTCAATTTAAAGTGCAAAAGCAGAGGGGGTGTGTGTGTGTGTGTGTGTGTGTGTGTGTCGTATATGTGTACACACTATGCTTTCATCCACATTTAGTCTCCATAGTTCTCTCTTGATGCAAATAGCACTTTCCATCACAAGTCTACTGAAATTGTCTTGAATCATTTCAGCTGATTATCACATAATCTTCTTTTTACTGTGTACATTGATCTCTTGGCTATTCACTTCACTCAGCATCAGTTCATGTAAGTCCCTCTAGGTCTCTCTGAAATCATCCTGCTGATCATTTCTTACAGAACAATAATATTCCATTACATTCATGTACCATAACTTATTCAGCTATTCCTCAACTAAGGGGCATCCACTTAAATTTCATTTCCTTTATGCTTTATATTTTAAGGTACTAAAATCCCACTTCAATTTCTTATCATGGCATGAAAATGACCCTTGGTTCTCAAAGTCTATTCTGGTAGAATACAAAGCTCTGGTAGCTTCTACCAAAGTAGGAAAGTTCTGAATTTGGTTCTGAAGAGAGACTGTATCTACTGTCCAAGTACTAGCACAGCTAAGTACAGAGATGTTCATCACTAGCATGCTCATCCTTTAATGATGCATTCTTTGGCTTGGTGGCTCTTACAAGAGTAAAAATGCAAAATGGCCCTTGGTTTTGTGTGCTACCATTTTTACTCAGTTTCAAAGTGAAGGTGGGGGAAGAGTGGAAAAGAAGACTTAAAGCAATTTTAATCTACCTATGTACATTTGTATCATGCATCCCCCTTTAATAATTTGGCAAAGCTTATGAATCTCTTCTCAGAATGTTTTTAATACATAAAATAAAAAAAAAAGGCTTCCAAAGGAAACCAAAGAAAGTTTTTTAAAAAGTGACTAAACAAGTTCACTGACCCTAGATTAATAACTCCTATTCTAAACTAAGTCAATACATATTTTGATACTTTGTAGTTTTAAATCGAAGGTGACTCAAAGCAAGATGGTAAAAGATGTTTTGGAAAGTATGGTACAGGAAAAAGAAAAGAGGGCAAAGGCTTACAGAATATCTAGAAGTGTCATGCCACCATATTATAAATATTTATTTTATGAAGACCATTAGAAGGCCTTGTGAATACCCAAGAATACCAGAGAAAAATGAAACTGACTCTTTTAACATTTAGAAAGGCTGTTTGCCAATGTGGGAGTTCTTTCAGATTTGACTATCTGCATACAATTAGAGCAATAAATTGTTAGAGCAAAGGTTAAAATTAACAAGTTGAAAGAAAGGATAAAGATGAGAGGATAATGCACGCAATTATGATAGCTCCAAAATGGGTTACTGAAATAAACTGTTGATACTGAAAAACAAATGGGAAATGCAAAAATGGGACTGCCATATCATAGAGAAAATATACAAAACAATCATCACAACTGTGGGATCTGTATTCCTCATGAATCAGTCTCAAAACATTCCATATATTTTTGCTTCTTGATTCTGCCATCCTTCCTTCCATTTTCCTCTCTTCCTGTGAATATTTTTCAAGTATTTACAAAGAGTATAGCACTGTGTCTGATTCTGGAGGAAATAAAAAACCCCTTGGAAATTATCTTTGTCTTCAAGAAGATTATAATCAGGTAAGGAAGATGCCATGCACACATGTATAATACAAATTTGACTTGGTTATGTGCACATGTTTTTAACAAATCAGAACAGGAAGAAATGGATTTTAGCTGAGAGTGAGGACAGCAGGTAAAACTTCCCAGAGGAGGTAGAATTCAAGCTAGGTCTTGAAGGATGGTTAGTATATTATGGTTTTGTCTGGAGTTGTCGATGGGGGAGAAGTGAATGAGAGAGAAAGGAAGGCATTCCAGGAATAAGGGATATAGGATGGGAAGTTCCAAATGTTCAGAGTATGGAGAGTGATCCAGTTTAATGGAGGGGAAGAATACTTGAAAAAGGGTGACAAGAAATAAAACTAGATTGTGTTTAGCACAGTGCCTTGCACAGAATAAATGCATGACAAATTGAACTGAATTAAAAGGTAGTTTGGGACCAGAAATAAGGAATCTTGTCTGGTCACTGGGGCTGTCTGACCCTTGGGAGTCTGGCATCTTTTATACATGCTAGAAGGTAGGCTCAGACATGTACCCAGTTGGCTACTTCATTGCAGTGCTGGTTGATTCTAAGGAAAAAAGGACTTTGAGAGACAGTTGCTCACCTTAAAGGAGATTTCATACTGTTCTCCACCCCAGATCTCCAGGCCAGGATCGTACCCTCCCAATTCCCAGAACCACTTTCGATCCACAGCAAATAGTCCTCCAGCCATTACAGGAGACCTGTCAGGAGGAAATGGGTCTCAACATGACATATAACTGAAATGCACAGACAGTCCCGTAAAAGTCACCAACCCAAAGCCTTAAAGCTATTTTGTTCTAAACCACCCCCTTGAAAAATAAATTCTCAAAACAAAATGTCATTGTTCAGTCATGTTTGTCTCTTCATGTCCCTCTTTGGGGTTTTCTTGACAAAGGCACTGGAGTGGTTTGCCATTTCCTTCTCTAGCTCCTTTTACAGATGAGGAAACTAAGGCAAACAGGGTTAAGTAACATGCCCAGCGTCACATAATGAAGTGTCTGAGGCCATATTTGAACTCAAGAGGAGTCTTCTTGACTCCAGGCCTGATGCTTTATAAACTGTGCCACCTCGATGCCTTAGCCAAAATGGTCCAGTGGCAATTACCTTCTATTCTTACCCATGGAGTCTCTGTGTCCCCTTTAAATGTCTTTTAAAAACCCAATCAACTATTGAGACTTCACACAGCAACACTAATATTTACATCCAAAAAAAGGGTCCATGACAGAGAGGATTCTTCCAAAAGATAAAGCATCCTGAAGGGAGCACCACACCCAGAGTTAGACCTGGTTCTAATTTTAGTCTCATCTTTAACTTATTTTCTGACTTTAGCCAAGTCATAACTTTCTTGGGCTTAATTTGTCTCTTCTCTAAAAACAGGAACATCCTATTTTATGTGTTATCCCTTCTTTATAGGGATATTTATCTAATTCCCCAAAAGCGAAGTCAGGAGAAAAGAACACTTCTGTCAGTAATTAAATGTTAGTACGGTGTGAAATTCAGCAAATTATTTTCCCTCTTGGGCTTTCATTTTTTTCTCTTTAAAATGAGAGTTTAAGGGGCAGCTAGATGGCGCAATGGATACAGCACCAGCCTTGAATTCAGGAGGACCTGAGTTCAAATTTGGTCTCTGACACTTAACACTTCCTAGTTGTATGAACCTGGGCAAGTCACTTAATCCCAGCCTCAGGGGGAAAAAAAAATGAGGGTTTAGTCTAGAAACCTTTACTGTTTCCTATGATCTTACAATTCAATGAACTCAAACCTACAAAATCAGGAAGGACCTCAGAGTTCCATCTACTTTACCTTGTACTACTTGACCAGAAATCCTTTCTATACATCATTCACAGCAAATTCCCAACCTTGTAATACCAACACTGAAATCCTATTGTTTGCTGGATCATCCCATTCTACTTTCAGACAGCTTTCATGATAAGGCCTTTTTTTCCTTTATATCAAGCATAAATCTCTTCCTTTTCTACTTTTACCCACTACCTCCTATCTCCATTTCAGTCCTTCAGATGCTTGAAAATAGATCTCCCATCCCATTTAATACATCTTCTTTTCTCCAGGCCATGGCATGGTTTCCCAATTCTTTGAGTTGCCTCATTGTGAATGTGTACCTTTTCTAAGATGTTGAATCAGAAGTAGACACAAAACTCTAAGCTACCTTCCAGCTCTGATAGTCTTTCAACTTGTGAGTACTTTCAATTAACTGAAGTTTAATTTCATATATTCTGATGTTTATGTTGAAAGAGATTTATGTAAGATATATTTTTATTTGCTATGCAGGTATATATCAGGCAACCAGGTGGCACTGTGTATAGGGTACCAGGTCGGGAGTCAAGAAGAAATGAATTCAAATGTGACCTCTGGCACTTACTACCTGTGTGACTCTGAGTGGGTCACTTTTAATCTCTGTCTCAGTTCCCTCATCTGTAAAGTGGGGTTATTGTGAGGATCAAATGAGACCAGTGGCAAAGCGCTTAGCACAGTGTTTGGGACATAGTAACCAATATATAAATGTTAGCTATTATGATAATGATGATGATTGGGTATTATTATTATCCATATATACACATAGATAGGTATCTACTGTTGATCTTTATCTAGAGATAAAGATATCTATATAATTGCTTTTTGAGATTATTATACATGCTACTCAATCTCATATGCTATTTGAAGCACCAGCTGCAGTGTTACATAGCCTTAATTAAGGACCAGAATTATGAGAGGTATAATAGAAAGAAGTCTCTTTGAGTTAGAAGACTAAGTCAGTCACTTTCTCTCTCCGAAACCAGTTTACTCTTTGGTGAAATTGATGCTTGGATTATTTATCTCATGGATTATTGGGGAAAAGTGCTTTGTAAAATATAAAGTAGTGCAGAAAGGAGTATTGTTACTATCATTATGAGCCACAGCCTCTGTAAGATCCCTAATCACCAATGATTGGCATGCATATGCTAATTCTGCTAATTAAGATCAGAAAAAAGTCTCAGATGTTTTACAAAGATTCCAACAACTACGGTTAAAATTAACTTTCAATTCCCATAAAATTCAAGTCACCAGAACAATATATGTTGTAAGTATTCTAAGGCAACTGAGTAAATTATGTAAATTATGATGTAGACTAGTGATGTCAAGACTCAAATAGAAACAGAGGCCACTATTCCACATGTATAGATCCTTATGAGCCATATGCTGACTTAGTTTTAAAATGTAATGTTATAAATGTTTTATTGTATTTTTATTTATTATATTAAATATTTTCCAAATACATTTTAATTTGGTTTAGGATACACTCCACAGTGTTTGACACCTCTGATATAGACTATGGGAGAACCAAATAGGTAAAGTACTGAAATCTCTAAAAATGGCATTCTACCTATTTAGAATGAAGGAAAATGGGAAGCAGAAATTTCTAAGATGATGGATTAAAGGAATTAAAGATATTTTGTGTGAAGAAGAGACATAGGTCTCTGTCTTCAAGTATTTGAAAACCTATCATATGAAGAGGAGTCAGAACTGTTTTTCTTAATCCTAAAAGGCAGAAGTAGAACTAATAAAGGAAAGTTACCAGGAGGTAAATTTCAGCAAGTGTAAGAAAGAACTTCCTGACTTGGAAGATATGAGCAATTTGTCCCAGAATTGATCAAACAGAACTTGACCTGTAGCCATTCTATTAAGGATATTTGAGAAGGGGAGGGAATAGGATGAGATGACTTCTGGGGTCCCTTTTATGAATGATGAGAGCAGTCAGGCTACAAAAAGAGGAGACATCACTCACCAGACTGGGGAGGGGTGTCTCCCTTTTATTTCTGAAAAGTAGTTACTTTTCATTTCCCTAGTATGTTGGACATTGGGAAAGAGCTGTATTGTTGACAGTAAAAGTCCTGAAAAAGGCAGAGAAGGAGACACTGCTATCATAAATACTGAGAGGCCCAACAAAATGATGATATCATAGATTAGAGATCTGCTGAGCCAACTGCCAACTTTAAACTCAATTAGCAGATCCCAAACATCTGCTTGTAAACTAACTATATTAGGCCTTGGTTGAAGAAGATACTGTGTTAACTGATTTGAGACACAGAATGGTACTGGACTTGGAGTCAGGAAGACTGAGTTTAAATCCCTCCTCAAGACACTTAACTTGATTTTTGATCCTGAACAAAAATCATTTAACCTCTCTGGGCCTCAGTTTCCTCATTTGAAAGATTAAGAGTTTGAGCTTGATAATGTCTCATATCCCAACTCTAAATTTATGATATTATAATTTTTTGATTTGCTGGCAGAGTGGCAAGAACTTTGATCAGACTCAAATAAATAGACTGTTTCACACACTTACTCAAATGGATCACTGGGATCCGGTTTCTGCAATTCCAGAGGGATGGGAATCCTCTTGTAATACATCTCCCAGTCAAATGCTCCCCGCATAGCATCTCCTGCCTGTGTCTTATACCCAAAGTGATCATTATCAATCACGTCAATCATTGGGCACACGATGGTCTTTCGGTTCGAAGCGATGCGGTCTGAAGAGGCCAAGAAACATTTATTAAGTAACAAATGCAGATCCCTTTTATCATGGAGATTTATACTACCTATAGGTATCTTAAAAATAATTTCCCTATGCTGTTCAACTAACACCTGAATTTGTCTATGTTTTAATTTTGTTAACTAGGTTGGCTGGCATAATACCAGAGAGGCTTCAAGTAGTTGTAATAACTATATGTGGCAGTCATTAACCCTCTCTGAGCCTCAGTTTACTAATTTATAAAACAGAGATAATAATAATAATGGTGATAATGAAGAAACACTAACTCATAGTGCTATTTTAAGGAAGGTGTTTTGTAAACTATATTAATGGGACCTCTAGTACAAATTACCTATCTGAAGAAATATCTATAAAACTGTTTTGACCTATCCAAGTGATGTATCAAAGAGTATCACAAGCAAATATATCTAGGAAGCTTACATTAAATTATCAAGTACATAGAATTATCATGAGGGATAAGACCCTTGCTTCAAAAATTATGTCTTTCCTTCTGATGTGTTCAGGCTAGTATAAGCTGAGCCTCTTATTGGAAAGGGGGAGAAATAGTGCAAAGAATACTAGAACTGTTGAAAAACCTGGATTTGAGTTCTAGCTCTCTAACTATCTACATGGCCTTCGGCAAATCAGTGAGCTGTTGTTCAGTTTTCTCCTTTTTAAAAATACTTGCATTACTCATTTCACAGGGTTGTTGTGGGGACCAAACAAGCCAATTTATGTAAAAGGGCTTTATAAGCCATAAAGTACTAGGGAAATGTAAGAGATCACTATATATTTTTCTAATAGTGTTTTTCTATTGGATGATTGACTCTTCAGGCCTGGAAATTATCTTCTACTATTGATCTCAAAAGATGACAGTCTAAATTAAGCAGAAAGACATTATGGGTTTATGGATGAAAGCTATGGACCCACCCATCACTTCTTATATTAGTGTGGAGACAAACATGTCTACACCCATGACACATATCTATGAAAATAATTTTTCCATGTATGTTTGCTGATCATAAAAATTACCCTCATATATTTCCATAGAAACACAGTTAAGGACAATGTAGACTAGAAGCTCACCTTTGTATCACACCATTAAATTATTTCTAAACGTCACTGAATGACCACAATGCCTTGCTCCTCCAAAACAATATAAATTATGCAATTTAATGTTGTATAATTTTTGTAACGAGAGGCAAAATGCATATGCTCTCTGGGTTTAATTAAATGAACAAAGTTTACTATAAATAGTTCACCCAATATACTGAAACATTGGACTTTGGGGACTAGAAACTCACAAGCAGTTGACAAGATACTCTTTTGCATTGTATTAGAAAGCAAATCCACATTCCCCATTATACTTTATTGGTTCTTTTTCCTACCCAAGCAACCATCATCTCTACACTATCCCATTGATATATATTTTTAAAAACCTGATACATTTCTAACTATTATTTAGCTCATAGTTCATAAAAATCCTCACCATCCTCTCTCCTCCCCCAAACAGATATTGAACTCTATCTCCTATATCTTGAACTTATGATTTCTGAACCCAAGATTGGAACTTTTTGTTTATCCCTGTGAAATGTCCTCTGAATCATTATTTCACTTTTTTGATCTTTCTAGACCTCCATTTTGTCTTCCAATATATAATAATACTTCTTAATTCCCTGTTACTGACAAATTTGTTAAAGAAGTCTAATCTCCAAATCAGTGATACACAGGCTTTGCTCTCCTTTGATCTCCTTAAATGACACTGATTCACTTCTATGATTATTCAGCCAATTATGAACTTCCTAACTATAAAAATAAGTTGCTTAAATACAGGAATACTGTTTATGGTAACTCCATGAACTATCATTAAAGTACAATTAATAACAAAACCCTGTTCAAGAGGGAAATGCTGTTAATTCAATATTACTCATTCTAAGTATTTCCTACTCAAAGAATTGAATCTTCCCTTCTCTTCCACCTTTCATCCTTCTTTCTTTTCTTTTTATGTATTCCCTTCTTTCCCTTTAATTTCAGATCTATTAATCTGCAATTCCCAACAAGATGGTAAATTGTTTATATATTCATCATGGTGCCCAACACCAGTCTGGGAATACAATGTATGGTCAATAAATGTTTTTGCTGATTCAGTCCATGCAGAAAGACAAACTAAGAAGGCAGTCCGATATTGAGAGCCTATCTTCACTCTCTAGCAATCAACTACCCAGGACATTGCTGTGCCTCTTTACCTAGTAAAGGTGGTAGCCAATTGACATTAGCTTCACAGTGTGAGTCCAAAAATGTAATGACATCTCCAATGGCTACTGAAGCCCCCAGCATCCGAGTCCTTATGAGTCCCTCCCTCTTCTTGGTTCTGAGGATTCTTACATTTGGAAATTGGGCCATGTAATCTTCCAAACGCTTCTTCAGATGTTCTGTGTACAGACAAAACAAAACAAAACAAAATGAGGTGGGAGCAACATTAAGAATGGTTTCTTATTCTAGAGCTCCTCTATATTCTCAGCTTCTTAAAATTATGGGTTGTTACCACTAATGGGGTCTCAAAATTAAATGTGTGAATAAACTGAAATTATGATTTATTATCAGTAAATGTTTGATTTGCATACCTATTTTATATGCCTACATACCTGGATCACAAGAAATTTCTTGGGTGAAAAGCAGTTGTGAATAGAAAAGGTTTAAGAAGTCCTGCTTCACATATCATCTCCCTTTGTAAATGATCCCCAGCTTCAATCTCTAAAGCCATAGGGCAAGGAAAGCAGCAGTAGTACATGATAGTGTCCTGGTATGTTGAATTAGCTATTGGGAGACTTGGGTTCTAATTCTGGATTTGCCATTTTCCTACCCACTCCAACTCTCAAATTCTTCCTCTTTACAATGAAAGGATTGGATTCTAAAGTCCCCTTAATTCTAATCATTTATGTCCAGAATCTGTTCTGTCCTTGAAACTATGCACTGTGTAGTGATTTCTGGGTTTAACATTACATGTTTTAAGTTTCCTTCCAGATCTAAAATTCTTTAATTTGGTCATTTGTACAAACGATTACCACCAGTTCTTGACTCTGGAGGCAGTACTGCCTGATTTTTTTAGTTTTCCTCTAAAGTCTGAGCTCAGTAATGACTGACTTCCATTGATTCACAGACTCCAGTCCTGAGCCTTTTTCACTCTTTAAGAAATAGTATTTTTTTAAATTCCTATTTTCCAGAGAAGAATTTTATTGATACTTTTTTAAAAATGTCCTCTTTACTTCTTAATATGGTTCACTTTTCCAGTTCAGTGAGTCACCCACTAGTACAAAGAATAAAAAACAGGAGAGGAAAAAAGCAGTTCAGCCAAAATCCTGACCACATCTTATTGGATATGCAATGTCCACTTCCTTATCCCACATTTCTATAAAGAATGGAAGGAGGCTCTTTTATAGGGTTATGGTCCCTAATGTTCTTTATTAAAAAACGATATTGCCATTCTTCTAGCTGCTTTGATTTAAAAGCCTCTCCAAATTTAGCAATTCAAAGAACATTTTGTTGTTGTTGTTGTTGTCCACTATGTTCAAAGTGCTGTGTTTGGCAAGAAATGAAATAGAAAGATAAATAAGATATGGTCTGACTTTTAGAGGATGCACAGTCTAGTAGAAGAGAAAAGATGAACACAAACAGCTATAATAAAAAACAGATCAGAAGTGCACAGTGCTTTGTGAGACCTGAGGAAGGAGAGGTCACTTTTTGAGATCACTGAAAGCCTCATGGAGAAGGTGGCATTACAGCTGGGCCTTGAAGGATTTCAATAGAACCTTCTGTAAGACCCAATCACTTGAGTATTTTTTCCCTCCATAGCCTGTGCAGCTGGAGCAATTACCATATACACAGAGTAGTTAATGGGTTCAGTAAAATTGGAACTCCTCACTGTTTGCTCACAAAGATTAATACAGCTTTCCTTAGCCTGTGGCAGCTTCTGTCAGAACCACAAATCAATTCCCCCCTAATTCAGCTACTAAATCTTTCCAAAGGGGTTTTTCTATGAGATCAGACAAGATATTAAGAGTCAAGATGACATTACAGACACACTGCTTTATGGTAAGGAACTCTATCAAAATCAAGGATAAAAGAAAAAAACAAAAATCTATAGCTATTATCTTTGACTGTGGCTCATTTACTAGCAGGTGACCATTTCAGGTCACTAAAATGACAGTGAAATTTTCTTTTTTTGAGGATGCACACTTCCAAAATGACCCTTCATTTTTCATGTCTTGAAGACCACTTAAAAGTAGAGAGGTAACACTAATTTCCCTTGACACAGATGGCAGCTGTTAACTTGAGACCTACTAATTAATCCCTGCTAACAGGTCATGGAAGTCTGAATAATTATTTGAGAAGCAATTAGGCTTCTCTCTTTCAGATTTTATTAGAAGGCTCATTTCCATAAAATCAAAGATGTGATAATTTAATAGAATCAACTCCTCTGATAAAGATGTTTTTTAGTAAGTCATAGAATGGAAGAGAAGGGATTTGCGATCATAAAATAGAACTTCAGAGTTGGATAGGAATGTAGAACAGAGTATGTTTATAGGCAGAAGGATCCTTTAAGATTATCAATTTCAACCTATTCATTGTACAATGACATATAAGCTAGTGTGACGCATAAAGAAAACTAAATCTTAATTGTGTAATAATGGCAAAGTTATAAATTTATCTTTAAATATGATTTCATTGCCAAACAGAAATAGCAATACCTGATTTAGGAGTTACTAAAGATATTGTATATAAAATAATCTCTAATCATGAGCCCCTATTACTATTATTTACTGTGCTTTGAGCATTCCTAGTTTTTGGCATAAGTAATAAAGGAAAAATGTAATAGTTTATTAAATGTAATAGTGATTTAATGGGTTTTGGTGGGGAGGGATAGAGTTGAGAAGATGAAAGAGATATTTCTCATTTAAAAAGTTTTTTGAAAATCTTTTTTAGTCTCATTCAATTGTCCATCTTCCTGCATCCATCTTACTGTTGTAGTCAAATAGTCAATAAGCATTTATTAAGTGCCTGACTATGTGCTAGGCACTGTGCTGGGGATATAAAAAGAGGCAAAAGACAGCCCCTGCCTTCAAGGAGCATGTCATAATCCAATGGAGGAGACAGCAAAGAGTTTTGTACAAAAGCTACATACAGGATAAGAAGGAATTAATCAAAAGAGGGAAGGCATCAGAATTAAGAAGGATCTTTTTGTAGATGGGATTGTAGTTGAGACTTGAAGTCAAGGAGGTCAGTAGGCAGAGATAAGAAAAGAGAGCATTTTAGAAATGGGGAATGTACAGGGAAAATGCCCAGGACAAGGGATGGGTGTCTTGTTTTGTAGACTGAAGATTACATAGCATGGAGAAAGATGGAAGAAAACTAGAAAGGCAGGAAATATTAAGTCATGAAGGGCTTTGAGTGACAAACACAAGATTATGTATTTGTACTCTCTAAACCATCAAACTTTTTGAGGCCATGCTTTAGGGGACTAAGTCCATTCAATTTTGGAAATTTCCCCCATGGATTAGTGAGTGAGCACAAACTCAAATGGTACACTATAATTAACAGGTCTCAGACTATGTATCATATTCCACCTGGACTGGCCATTTTCTCACCACTTGCCTTTTATAAATGGCACCTCTTTCCTCTCTTTCCATTTCTTGCTCTGGAGACTGTAATTAAATCAATGCTAATACTACTGTTGTAAAGCATGTGTCAATTAGCTCCCCTATGGCTCCTCTTACCCTCCCTGAGATTTTCCCTCTATGGGAGGAACTGCTTTGTTTATTATTTGTATTCAGAATAATTCTTGACAAAATATAAATGCTTAATAACTATTTCCATTCATTTTGCGGCCTCCTTTATGTGTAGCAATTGGGAAAAGTCAATCCTCTTGTGACAGATTCTATTGCCACAGCTTCAACCAAACAATGCTATGTGACTTGTTGATGACTGATTTCTCAAAAGAAATAAATGAAGGAGAATTAAGAAAACAAGAATAACTTCATTTTATACACATGAAGGTGTGGGACAGATCTCTTTCACATTTACATCTATGTATAAAGGGGTCAGGGATATAGCTGAGCAGGTAGTAGGGACAAAGACCTTGGCTCCTGAGCTTTATTTGCCCTTTTAACTATTTTCCCTGCCTATTCCTCAACATGGGCAAACAGGAAAGACTAAGATTTCAAAAATTGGAGGACCTTAACTATCTCTTTGTAATTATTAAGCAAATAACTGCTGCCATATGGCATACTCTTCAAAAAATGAAAATTTAGGGAGTAAATTAGTCATTGTAGGCTAGGGTAAGGTCTCTGTCCCAGGGAACCTATCCCTGTGACAGAAGAGAAATAGAAAGAAAAGACCAAGACTAAGGTGATTAGTGAACTGGAACAATCCTGCTCTTTTTTCCCTAAAGAACTTGGCAGAGGGGCTGATTGCCTGTCCAGAAGATAGAAGATCTTAAGAAACCAGACACTGAGCTAATAAAACTGGTGAAGACTTCTGTTTTCTAAAGGACCAAGGCAGCGTCCTAGGCAAGGAGGCAATGGAGACTAGCACAGTAAGCAACTCCATAAGTTGAGGAGATCAGTGTCAAAGGTAGCCACTATAGGTGTTCCCCCTTTAAACACATTCTCTGAACACATATGTTTTATGACATATATGTATACATGAGAATTTTAGTCACATGAGTTTCTTACATAAGTATCTTTCCTTTTGTTTCTTTTGTGTAATGAATCTAATAATCAATGCAGTGTTTATTTGTGGGAGAATTTGTACCAGATCTATGGGAGAAATGTTTTGTTTTTATTTTAATTTTTTCCATTAAATTTTACTTTGGAATTCTGAACTCAATAAACAACAAATAAAACCAGCATTTCCATTAATATTGAGGAATAGAAAAGAATTGTACATGAAATTACAAATCTTGATTTATGTAGAACTTGCTTTTCTTTTTAAGTATAAAATAAACCCAACACATGTTGTCAAACCTGCCCTACTTGTTTGTGATTCCTTTTGGCCTTCCTTTTTGTTTTCTTCTCACTTTTTTGGGGGAAGAAAGAGGCCCTATTACTAATCCTGCCCCCCCTTCCCATTTGTAATTTCCAAATTGAAAAAGAAAATCCTTGTAACAAATATGCATTTTCAAGCAATATAAATTTTGATGCCTATCAAATTCAAAAATGCACATCTCATTTTTACTTCTATCAGGAGGTGAGTAATGTTCTTCATGACAGCTCATCTGGAATTGTAATGGGTCACTGACCAGAATTCTTAAGTTTTTCAAAGGTGTTGTCTTTACAATGTTTTTATTGTATAAATTGTTCTTTTGGCTCTTTACCCTTAATTGTGCTTTAGTCCATATAAATCTTGACAGGTTTTTCTGTAACCATTTTTTTCATCAATTCTTAGAGTGTAATAATTTTCCATTATAATCATTACAATTACATATTATAATGTGTTCAGCCATTCCCCTGTATGTAGGTATACTCTATCCCTCATTTCCAATTCTTGCTATCTCTAGGGACAATAAAGTTAAAAAAAAAATAACAAACCAAAACTAATTTCAGTAAAGTCTCAGGATCTAAAAATAAATCCATACAAATCATCAGCTTTTTGACAAAATCCAACAGGAAAAGATAAAAAGAAATTTGATTTAAAATAACTAGAGAATACATAAAATACTTGGAGAGTCTAACAAGCTACACAAAGGACCTATGTAACAGTTAACAAACATTCATTACAGAAAGAGACCTAAATAATTTAGTTGTTTATAGGTAGGCAAAGCCAATATAATTCAGTCCCATTCTAATTGATCTACCAAAGGATTATTTTATAGTTAGATGAACAATAATGAATTTCATCTAGAAGAACAAAAAGTTGAATACAGGGAAAAATGAAGAAAAATGGAGAAAAAAGGACCTAAACATAGCTAATCTCAAACTACATCAACATCTTAGTACAAGTTAAAACAATGTTCTCAGAATATTGTTCTTAAATACATAAAATAAAATACATAGAATTACAAAGGAAACTATTTATACTGAGATTGTTAATAAAATATTTTTAAAATAGTACACTAACACCCTGGTAGAGACATATACCAAGACATTCTCCAAATGTATAAATAATTTAGAGATTAAAAGTCATATCATAAACAAATTATCAGGGCAAGAAAGAAATTATCTCTTTAAATTATAATCAAACAAGAAATAGAGAAGATCATAAGATAAGACAATTTTCATTAAAAAATTAAGTATTTGCACAAACAAATAAATTCAAGGAAGCTAAAATTAAGAGGGAACAGTTAAATGTGGGAAAGTTTTGCAGCAAATGTTGATTAGAATATGGGAAAAGAGACACATTAAGGTACTATTATCATAGTTGTGAATTGGTGTATCTCTGTACCAATTCTGGAAAAGAATTTAGAATTATATAACAGACTGTGTATACATTTTTAGCCAATGACACTAAACATATGCCCCAAAAGAGATCAGAGAGGAAAAAAGACTAAAATGTACATAAATATCACACTTGATTCTTTTCTTCCTGTTACAATGTTAGTTCTTTGTCCTTATATACTCCCTTCTCTGTGGGTATTCTCATATGTATTTGTCTCTCTTGATACTTGTGTATATATTTCAAATTTTCTATTAAACTGTTGTACAAACCAGAAATGCTTGGAAGTCTTTTTCATTAAAGATTCATTTCTTCCCTTGTAAGATTATATGCAGCTTTTCTGGATAAATTATTCTTGATTTTTAGGCCTATATCTTTTGCCTTTTGAAATATTGCATTTCAAGCTCCCTTCTCTATAGTGATAACTGTTGAATCTGTGTACTTTTGACTGTGGCTCCTAGTACTTTAATTATTTCTTTCTGGCTGCTTGCAATATCACAATGTGGCTCAGTGGATAAAGCACAGAACCTGAAGCCAGGAGGACCTGAATTCAAATCTGGCCTCAAAGACTTATCAACTGTGTGGACAAATTACTTAACCCCTGTTTGCTTCAGTTTCCTTAACTATAAAATGGGGATAATGATACCTAATTAAGAGAGATGTAAGGATCAAATGAGATAATATTTGTAAAGCACTTAGACAATATCTGACATAGTAGTTTAACACCTTACAAAAATGTTTGCTGCCTTTCCTTCTTTCCTTTGATCTGAAAGTGGTGGCTTTTGGCCGTTACATTCCCTGGGAGTTGTTATTAAGAGATTTCTTTTTGGAGGTGACTAGTGAATTCTTTATATTTTCACACTGCCTTCTGTTTCTAATGAATCTGAGCAAGTTTCATTTGAGATTTTTTTTTTTTTTTTAAAGAAATGGATTCAGGTAAACCGATGATTTTTAGATTTCCCCTACCTCAAACTGTTTTCCACGTCAGTTTTTTTTTAGAAAAGGAAACATTACACTTATTTTTTTATTCTTCAAACACTTGACTTTGTTTGCAATATTTCTTGTCTCACTATCTTCTATTTAGTTATTCTCATTTTCAGAAAGTCTGCTAATTAGGTAAATTTTGTACCTCTTATCGAGTTGTTAATTCTTCTTTCAAGTCTTTCCTCTAAAGCTCTCACTTCATTTGTAATATTATTTTTAAATAGTCTTATTTCATTTCTTTTAAGAATTTTAGTTGATCGTGTGCCCAAATTGGGTTTTTCTTTGAAGTTTTGCTTATAGGTATCGTGGCATTATCTTATTCTAAGTTATCTTGTCTTAGGGAATTATTAAGGACCATGCTTAAGTGCACTGTAAGGAGCAGGTCAATTCTCTGAGAGGCTCCACAGCTGTGAACATCTGAAGGAGTTGCAAAGTAGCCTTTACTGATACAGGTGTTGCCTGTGGACTGGGAAAATAAATTGGAGGCAGAGGGAAGAAGAGAGAGGCAATGACCTCTCAATGAGGAGGTCAGAGAACAGCAACTGCTCAGTCTCCTTGAATCACCATTATCCTTTCACAAGAAGAGAAGAAAAGGTCTACTAGAGGTAAAGCAAAGTTATATATTGTGTTCCCAATATTTTCCTGTCATCTTAGTCAATTTAAGAGGTATATAGTGGACATCCCTAATCCTATAGAATTCTTTTTTTAAAATAATAGCTTTTAATTTTCAAAATATACACAAAGATAGTTAACATTCATTCTTGCAAATCCCTGTGCTCCAATTTTTTCTCCCTCCCTTCCCTACACCCTCCTCTCCTAGCAATCCAATATATGTTAAGCGCTTGCTACTCTTCTATACTTATTTCCACATTTATCATGCTGCACAAGAAAAATCAGATCAAAAAGGAAAAAAAATGAGAGGAAAAAAACAAGCAAACAACAACAAAAAAGGGCTGTGATCCACACTCAGTCCTCTATCCCATCTTCTTTCTGAATGGAAATGGCTCTTTCCATCACAAGTCTATTGGAATTGGCCTGAATCACTTCATTGTAGAAAAGAGCCAAGACCTTCACAATCGCTCATCACTTGTTGCCACTGTGTATAATGTTTGCTTGGTTTTGCTCACTTCATTTAGCATCAGTTCATGCAAATCTCTCCAGGCTTTTCTGAAATCATCCTGATGATCATTTCTTATAGAACAATAATATATTCCATACCATACATATACCATAACTTATTCAGCCATTCCCCAACTGTTGGGTAGTCGCTCAGTTTCCAGTTCCTTGCCACTACAAAAAAGGGTTGCTACAAACACTCTTGCACATGTGGCTCCTTTTCTTTGGGATCTCTTTGGGATACAGGCCTAGTAGAGACACTGCTGGATCAAAAGATATGGACAGTTTCATAGCCCTGTGGGCATAGTTCCAAACTGCTTTCCAGAATGCTGGATCAGTTCACAATTCCCCCAACAATGTATCCCTGTTTTCCTACATCTCCTCCAAAATTTGTCTTTGTCTTTTCCTGGTGCCCAAAGACAAGAAGGACCAACAATGTTCAAGAGCTTTTCCTGAGTAGGTTTCTCCCAGAATTCCTTTGGTAACCCTCGGGAAAAGAAAGGGAGAAGAGATCCAATAGTTGAGGTAATTAAATAGGTCAATACATCAAAGGGCTGAGTCAGGAGACTGATGAGACATATGCCTATTCTGACTACAATCCTCTTCTCCGTTTGAAAGTTTGCCTCTATGACATTTCACAAGATTCAACACCTGCTATAGTGTTGGTTGCACTCCCTAGCATGTGGAAACTTACTGACCATGCTGTGGGGGGAAAATAATCGCATTTAAAACAAAAAACAGGGAATTGTTAAAGACCATGCCTAAGTGCACTGTAAGGGGCAGGTCAATTCTCTGAGAGGCTCCACAGATATGAACATCTGAAGGAGTTGCAAAGCAGCCTTTACTGATACAGGTGTTGTTTGTGTCCTGGGAAAATAAATTGAAGGCAGAGGGAAGAGGAGAGAGGTAATGGCCTCTCAGTGGGGAGGTCAGAGAACAGCAACTGCCTCTCAGTTCCTTGAATCATCATTATCCTCTCACAAGAAGAGAAGAAAAGGTATACCAGAGGTAAAGCAAAGTTACATATTGTGTTCCCAACATTTTCCTGTCATCTTAACTGATTTAAGAGGTGTGTAGTTGTACCTCAGAGCTGTCTTAATTTGAGTAATTTAGAGCATTTTTTCATATGACTAGAAATGTTTTTAATTTAAATGCTATGCAAATCTCTGAAGATAATGTCAGGGTCTTATATGTCCTCATCTCCATTATGTGGGTTCCTGGCATGGTTTTTTTCTGAGTCCTACCCTTATACTGTTTCAAAGAAGCTACAACATGGCAGGTTTGATCTAGGGTGAAGCTTCATTGTTGTTCTCCTGCTCTGAGCTTTATAGGCTCTTGACCTCAGTAAGGATCTGGGCCACACATTTGTGGACTTATACATGACTAGAACTTGAGTAGACAGTTGTTGGCTCCAGTCCTTATCAGCTAACTGGAAGGCTCTGTAGTTTCAGAATGACAGAGCTGTATAGGCTCGCCTCCATCCTAAGTTCCTATTCTAGTTATACAGTGAAATCAGTCTTAGTGTACATCAGAATGCTCCTCAGTCTGGTATTGGGGTTGGGATGATGGGGTGGTGTGTGTGTGTGTGTGTGTGTGTGTGTGTGTGTGTGTGTGTGTGAAATCGTGTCCCCTTTGATTTGTAAAAGAAGGGAGATTTGGGGTCTCCAACTCCAAAAATTCTGGAAAGAAGCATATTTTCTAGACAAACTTATTCTAAGAGAAGGGGCTTCATTCAACTGGAGATCCCTCGCAAATCACCTCCTATTGATCTTTTGGGTAAGCTGGATCTTCGGGAATTTCATTCAATTGGAGATCTGGGCCTGATATTGAGTGGCTTGAGACTCCAAGGTAAGTATCTAGGCCTGGGGGCACTGGCTCTCTTTTCAACTGGAAGCCTTAGCCTCAGACTGCTATAAAAGACAATTCTAAACTCCAAATCTTTGCAGAAGTCTGAAGGGACCTCTCCTCTTGGCATAGCTGCCTACCAGGACTCCTACCCGCTGTGAAGAGACCTTCTTCTCAGTGATAACCTTTTGTTATCTCTCTGACAAGACCTCTTGCCACTCAGAAGTCTTGCCTTCCTAGCAAAGCTGAGTTCTCAGTGCCAATAAACTTCCCTTTTGCCATTCAAACTTTTCAGGTTCATGAATTCTTTTCATATTGGACCTATGCCTCTGACCAAAGAGGGGATTCTCACATCAATTCTCTACCTCTAGAACAGCATCAAAAGTACTACAGTCACTGGCTTATACTTCCTCCTGTTCCCTCTCTTACAGAATTACAGGGAAGACTCTACAATCTTGTGGTTTTCTTCTTATGCTGATTGGGGTTGGACAGAAAACTCACTATTGTATCTCCTGACTGCCACTAAGTCTTCAATCTTTTCTTTAATCTTTCTTGGAATAGCTGAGAGTGAGAATTGGCTGTAATGCTTTCTCACCACTGACATTTTTGTTAGTCTCTAGGGAAATGTGGATATTCTTACTAATTTGATTCATTAAAAGTATTTTTTGGGGGGAGGGGGATAATAGTAGGGAAAGAGAATTAGTCATATCCTCTATCAAAGATAAATAAGTTGGTAGGATTTGTGAACTATGGCTATAGGGGGTTGGACTGACAGAGTTTTTTTTTGCTTTTTTTTTTTTGTTCTTTGTTCTCAAAGAGTATCAAGATATCAGAAAGGTAATGTCATGATTTGCAAGTGAATTGGATTTAAGTGGAAGGGCTGTGCAAAGTCTCCAGCCTCACTTCTCCAAAGTAATACACTTCAACCCTTATTAGGTGAAGCTGTATGTCAGTCACAATTTAAAAAGTTATGTAGTAAATAATAAAATAAATAAAAAAATAAAAAAAAATTTTGTTGATAAAGTTTCAGTTGATTATAAGAGGTAATAGGTAGAAATATTATATTCCTATTTTATAGATGTGGAAACTGGGGACAGATAGTAATAGTAAGTGAAAGAGCTAAGACTAGATAAAACCCAGGTGCTCCCTTCAGTAGAAGTCTGTTTCATTTGGATAGCTAAGTGATGAACAGCGTGCTAAGTCCAAAAGTCAAGAAGACTCCTCTTTCTAAGTTCAAATCTGGTCTCACTAATTGGGTGACTAGGCAAGTCTCAAACTGTGTTTATCTCAGTTTTCTCATCTGTAAAAATGAGTTGGAGAAGGAAATGGCAAATTACCCCAGTATCTTTGCCAAGAAAAGTCCAAATGGAGCCATGGAGAGTTTGACTGAATTTGATTTGATTGAAAAATGACTGAACAACAAAGATGTTTCATTTAAAATGAAACTAACTTTAAAAAAAATGAACAAAAAACCCATTTTTTCACCTTCCCAGTTCACTCCTCACAATGAAAGAAAAGACACACAAAATTCTGTTTTTTTTAAAATAAATATGTCAAAGAAAAACTAATTTCTGTGTTAAATAAATCTAAGAGAATGAGGACTTTCAAGCATTCTTGATGAAGTTGACCAGAGATGAATAGAAAATGTGACTTTCCAATAAGAAGACTCAAGAGAAGTAGAAAAAAGGTAAACAAGAAAGAAAACTCATAAGGATCTTAAGTAAGGTTAAACTGCTTACCTTCTTATATGGGAAGATGACACTTGTAACCCATAAGAACTTTCTCATTTTTAGGGCAGTTAGAAGGACTATATATAGACAAAAGGCACAGGTTTGAGTTGAATATGATGAAATGATATCTAAGAAAATAAAATTAAAGAGATAAAAATGTACTGGGAAAAAGGGAAAGGGAGAGGTAGAATGGGGTAAATTATCTGACACACAAGAGGCAAGAAAAAGTTTTTACAGTGGAGGTGAAGGGAGGAGATAAGGGGTAATGATTGAGTTTTTGCTGTCATCAGAATTGATTCAAAGAGGAAATAAACATACTCAATAGAAATCTATCTTATCCTATAGGAAAGTGGAAGGGGATAAAAGAAGTTGTGTGGGGGGTGATAGAAGGGAAGGCAGATTGGAGAAGTAGTAGTCAGAAGCAAAACACTTTTGAGGAGGGACAGGGTGAAAGAAGTGAGAGAAAAAAAATGAGTGGGGGAAAACAGGATGGAGGGGAAATGCAGTCAGCAATAGTGAAAAGTTTTTTTAAGCAAGTTTCTCTGATAAAGGCCTCATTTCTCTAATATACAGAGTACTGAGGCAAATTTTTAAAAATTAAAGCTATTCCCCAACTGTTAAATGATCAAAAATTATGAAGCTTTCAGATAAAGTAATCAGGGCTATCTATAGACATATGAAAGAATGCTGTAACTCATTATTGATTAAGGAAAATACAAATTAAAATAATACTGAGGCAATATTTCTTAGTTATTAGATTAGCTGATGGGACAGAAAAGGCAAATGATGGGTGGGGAAGGGAATGTGGGAAAGACAAGACACTGAGCACTGTCAGCAGAATTGTGAATGATTCAACCATTCTGTAATGATTTGGAACTATGACTAGGGGGCTATAGAGCCATGGAGCCATGGATACCCTTTGACCTAGCAGTATCATTATTGGGCCTGTATCCCTCACCCATCCCCAACTGGGGGTGGGGGGAGAAACCAGAAGGAAAAACAGGAATATTTATAGCAGCTCTTTTCTGGTGGCAAGGAGCTGGAGGTTGAGGGGATGTTCATGAACTGGGGAATGGCTGAACAAGTGGTGTGTGATTATGATGGTATACCGTTATTTTTTACTATTCTTCTAGAGATGCTATATGGAAGTGAAACACTGAATATCAGAGTCAAAGAAGAATTAAAAGTTCATGTCATGCAAAAGCGGCGAAGAAGAGGATAGTGTGTATGGATAGCTTGTACTGTAACAGTAAGGTATATCATCACTTACATATGACTGAAAAAAAGGAGGCAGCTAATTAAGCATAAGGGGTCACTGATATATAGTAAGTATATTCCACTGATATGCATGCAAGGCCAAAAGCTCTAGAGGAAGGCTTCCAACATATGACCGGAGGCTTTCTTGTAAAGGACTTGCAAATGAGTTACAATTTGTATCATGGCAGGAGGTATTCAATGAAGCCAGAATAATAAATTACATTTAGATCTTTTGACTCCAAATCAGTTCCTCCTCCTCCTCTTTTTGAAAGTACATCCACTGACTTCAGAGAGGGCTGGAGAGACTTATGTGAACTGATGCCGAGTGAAATGATCAGAACCAGGAGATCATTTTACACTTCCAACAATACTATATGATGATCAATTCTGATGGATGTGGCTCTCTTCAATAATGAGATGATCCAAAACAGTTCCAATAAGTAATGAAGAGAACCAGCTACACCCAGAGAAAGAACACTGGGAAATTAGTGTGGACCACAACATAGCATTTCCACTCTTTCTGTTACTGTCTGCTTGCATTTTTATTTTCCTTCTCAGATTATTTTTACCTTATTTCTAAATTTGATTTTTCTTGTACAGCAAACTAACTGTATAAATATGTGTGTTTATACACACACATACACACACACACACACACACACACACACACACACACACACACATATATATATATATATATATAGATAGATAGATAGATAGATAGATAGATAGATATAGTATTTAACATATACTTTAACATATTTAACATGTATTGGACTGCCTGCTATCTAGGGGAGGATGTGGGGGGAAGGAGGAGAAAAGTTGGAACAGAAGATTTTGCAAGGATCAATGATGAAAAATTACCCATGCATATGTCTTGTAAATAAAGTTATAAAATTAAAAATAATAAAATAAAAAAAGTACATCCATGATTTACTAAGATGTTTTGATGAGATACAAATGAGAGCCTGGCATAGGCTCATGGTGTAGTTACTAGCCAGAGATCAGAATTAAGCTTCTTAAATTAATAGCCTCTGGAATAATCAACGAATTATGTATTCATTTGGCAAGCATTTATCAAATACTATCATAGGCAAGGCACTGTGATAGTGAGGTAGAAGCAGAATTGGTGTATTTATGGTACAACATAATATGTTTATATTGTATAACAAGTGACTTAGCTGATCAAATTAATTTCCTTTTAGATCTAGAGGATGAGTATTTAGTACCAGTCTTTGGTACTGAAAAGGATCAGAAATAGGAGGAACTGAAAGACAAACTTCATTGATTTCACTACTTAATTCTAGTTAAAACTAGGCTTCCTAAATCATGCTGTCATAAAACCAGGAGCATTATTTCAGTCTGTGGACGAATTTATCCAAAGTCCAGAGTCCATAAGTCCGAGTCAAAAATATCTCCAGAGATGAAATAGACTCTGCACCAGACAGCTCATGTACAGAGCTAAGACATTTCATTATTACAGGTGCAAAATTTGCTTCTGGAATGAATGGAAGTTTCTTACTGAAAATGGTGGTTAGGAAATTATATGGTTTTTAATTGCAGAAAAAGGAATAGACATCACCTCACATGGCAATATTAACTGTTTCAAAGTAAGTTCCAGTTAAGATGATTAAATCTTTTCTCTCAACACAAATAGCACAACTGGCGGCTAACTGGTTGGGTTTTTAAATTTTTTTTTATTTTTTTATTTTTTTGTAACTTTGTAGTGCTGATGATTTGTAAGGTTCTGGTGATAGCGAGACAGGCACATACAGAGAACAGAAAAATTCTGACTACCTCTTGCTTTGAGGATTCCCACTGCCCCAACAACCTTCCTTCATCATGAAGAAAAAACATTAAGCAAATCCATACCTGGGAATATATGCAGTATTCAGTACTCATTATTCCTTACCTCTCAATCAAAAGGAAGGAGCTATAATTCATACTTGTCTTCTAGAATCAAGATTAATCATTGATTTTAATGTTTTAGTTGAATTTTAGTGCTTTTATTTACATTACTGTAGTCGCTGTGAATACCATTCTCTTGACTCTTTCTTTGCAATGCAACTTAAAAAAAATTGTCACTTTTTTAATAAGCAAAAATCTGCCTTTCTTTCCCTCCTACTTCATTCCACTACTACTACTGAGAATGAAACTCCTATTAGAAGCATGTAAAGCAAAACAAATGTCCTCACTGGCCATGTTTGACACAGACTTGCAATTGATTGTTACTGACAACCAGCTGCAAAGCTCTACTGGTTTAGAGTTTCCCCTTTGGTCTGGGATTCCTGCCCTGGTATGTCCTCTGCAGGTTTTAGATTTGGCTGGAAGATAAAGTTGAGACCTTGCTCTACTTCTGGGGGTCTGAGCCATACTACTGTTGCTTGATTCTGAACTTCCCCACTTTTCTTTGTATATTGCCTAAGGACAAGGTCTCATTCTTAGTGCTCATAAAACCTTTGTCCATTTATCTCCCTATGCTTACCTGGGCTGGAAAAACTGTTCAGTGTAACTTTTCCTTTGGATTTTTTTCATCATTATTCAATCTGAGGCATCTTCTAGATTGGTGGAATTTTCTTTCTGCTACTTTACCATCTTAGCTTTGCCTCTTTACTCTGCAATTTTTTATATAAATTTCCTCATTTCTTTGAGTCCATGACATTGTCTTTCTTTTGGCATGTTACAGGAGCCACCTACTAGTGGCTGCTGGGAATCTAATTCTGACTAGCAGAATAGATCCCTTCATGTGAGAAGATGATAATGAAACAAGGAGACTGAGAGGCAGTTGCATTCTCTGACCTCTCTCTTCTTTCTTGCCTCCAATTTATTTCATTCCCAATCCACAAGCAATATCTGTGTCAGTAAAGGCTGGTTTGCAATTCTTTCAGGGATGTTATGATTCACAGCCATGGGAGCTTTTGGAGAATTGACAAACCCCTTCACATTTAGGCATGGTCCTTAACAATGGCATGTTTTATATTCCATTCCATTCATGCAGTACAATTTGTTTAGCTTTATTCCCAAATAATGGAATTTACTTTTTTGGGAAGGAATAGCTGTATTTGGTCTGGAAGTGAAGTAGCCACTTAAGAATTCAACCCCAATAGTGATCAGTAACTCTCCTGTTTTCTGATTTGGATCACTTTACTCTTCCTCAGTCAGGCAGCCTAGTGATTGCTCCCAGGGGCTCATGATATTGATGCTGGACTTGGCGGAGAAACTAGATCAATGTAAACTTTACTGCACCTAAGTACTCCTTGAACTCAAGTGATCCACCATCCTCAGCCTCCTTAACAGTAGAGGAGAATGCCTTATATTAACAGATATTTTTTCCTTTTTTTTTTTTTTTTTAATAAAAAAAATGCTGCTATGACAATTTTAATACTATAAAATTCCTTTTCTCTGTCTTTGACCATTTTGAGCATAAATTCCAATAGTGAGACCACGGAATCAATTGTTCAAATGAATAGTTTAGTAATTTTGTTGACAAATTTCAAATTGTTTCCCAGAATTGTTGGACCAATTTGCAGCTCTACCAACAATTTCTCTAACAGATTATTTCTGTCTTTTATTATTTTAGACAATTTTATGCTTATGAGATGAAACTTCGGAGTTGTTTTAATTTGCATTTCTCTTATCATTAGTGATTTGAGGCATTTTTCATATATTGAAAGTCTGAAAGGGTTTTTTTATTGAAGCTTTTTATTTTTCAAAACATATTAATGGACAATTCTTTGACATTAGCTCTTGCAAAACCCTGTATTCCAATCCCCCCCCCACTCCTACAACTTCCCCTAGATGGTAATAAATGTTAAACATGGTAGAAATATATTTTAAATGCAATATATGTATACGTATTTATATAATTATCATGCCACACAAGAAAAAAAGAGAAGCAAAATAAAATGCAAGCAAACAACAATTTAAAAAAAAGTGAAAATGCTACATTGTGAACCACACTCAGTTCCCACAGTCCTCTCTCTGAGTGTGGATGACTCTCTTCATCCCTAAACAATTGGAGCTGGTTTGAATCTGCAATGCTTTAAAAAAAATAATTTACAATAATTAATCACATCCATTGGTAAACATCTTTTGTCATATGTTTGTGTTAATTCCCTATATTTCTGGATAAATTATATCATATATTAATGTCAATTCCCTAAATATCTTGGACATGTATTAGACATATATGACTAGGTAAATTTTTTTTTTTTTTTTGGCTGATTCATTTGTTTTCTTATTGTAGTTGTTCTGATTTTGCTTTTATAACATTTTCATATATATTTATTCTTTCTACTTCACAGGGATTAAGGGAACAGTGCCCCTGCAATCTGGAAAATTTTTGTAAAATTTTTTGGACCTCCCTTTTTGCCAGAGAAATGGACTGAATTTTTTTCTTTTATGGGGTGTTTATAGTACCTTATTGTAAAATTTGGATTGATATTATACATTTTCGAGTTTCTAAACTTTTTATATATCTTCTGCTGGCCTTTGCATATCATTTGTGATTTCTACAAAACTCCCCCCAAATTCCTACTTAATTTCTTATGCTAACCCATGATATATCAAAAACTTGACAGGGGAAGTCATGGTATGGAAAGGATAACTGCAATTAATTGTCTGTTTTGTTTTCTTTCTTTCTTGTTTGTTCCTTGTTTGGTTATGAATTCTCTACTAACCACAGATCTATTAGGAACAGCTTTCTAATCTTCTTATGATTTGATATTTTTTATTAAGATTGATCAATTATTTGGAGTTTATTGTGATACTGGTCTAAGCCAATATTACCAATGGTTCTTAATAAATTGAGTTTCCCCCAGAGATTTGTGTTCTTGGGAAGATGGACACTATGTTCACTTGTTTCTAGGTCTACTTCTCAGTTAGGTTATTGTAATAATGCCATCAGAATGTTATGATTAAATTAGGTAGGCCTGGAAGCCCTATATGAAGAGGTAGTCAGACCTCTGTAGAAGTTTCATATTCTTCTCTAAATTTCTTCCTTTGAAAGTCTGAGTGAGAACTCATTCACATTAACATTTCAACTATCACTTTTATTCAGATGACTTCTTCCTATATCTCTAGTCCTGATCTATATTTCCAACTGTCTATAAGCTATATCTATGTGGGCACATCACCAGCAACTCAGATTCAACAAAACCAAGCTTTTTTTTTTTTTTTTTTTTTTTTTTTTTTTTTCTTTTCTTCTTTTCCTCTAAACCTGCTTTTATTATGTTTTACTATTTTGGTCTATAGTATCAACAGTTATCCACTCTGACTCATCTCTTATATTATACTCTTCTTCTCACCTCTTATATTTATCCATTTAAATAGTTTAGATTAGGCTATTCTACTTTTTCATCTCCTATTGGATCCATTCAATTTCTCTTTTTATTACAACCACTATAAAATGCCATCATGACCATCTACTTATATCACATAAAAACCCTCTTCCCAGGCTTTTCCTGTGTCCATGCTTTTTTTTCCTCACCAATCCATTTTAAAAAATACTACTATTAGAGTTTTACTATGAATGAATATGATCTCATATCTTGCTAAAAAATCTTTAGTAGCTTTTTATTGTTTGTATCATAATAGTCATCTGAGAGAATTTTACTTTAGAAGTACCAATACTTGGAAACTTCTTAAATGTAGGAAATATGAATAAAAAAAAGATATTAAAAATGATAAAGTTTGTGGCTAACAAGAAGACATACTGAACTGAAGTGCACTGAAAGAAGCAGGTTTTTGTGGAAGGACAATAAATTCAGTTTACAACATTGAAGGCTGGTAGGAAATTCACTCTAAGAAATATTTATTAAAGTTTCTACTATATAAAGGCACTGTGCTCAGCATAGAGTAAAAGGAAGAAAAGAGATATTACTCCCGTCTTAATGGAAGTCACAATTTGTTTCAGAGAATAAAGGATGCAGAGATGAAAGGAGCTTCAGGTTATTGAATCCAATTTTGTTTTACAGAGGAGAAAATTGAACCTAAGGAGGCAGAGGAAGTTGCAAGGCAGAGATGAGATTCAAACCCAAGACCTCTAAATATCAAACCAGGGCTTATTCCATAATGCCGCATGATTTTTTTGAGACCTTATCAATTATTAGAAGGAGAGATAATAAAGATATCAAGATACCAGAAGGGCAACAAAGGTGATAGCCATGTGAGAAGTGCGAAAAGAATAGATGTGAGAGATAAGAGAAATGATTATTTTTCTCTTATAGTAACAATCAACTACTAAATTGTGACCAGGATTTTTTCATAAATCTGTATGTTGTTCAGTCTGTGGGGGTTGCCCAGATTAATTGGAAAAAAACAAAATACATGAAAATACCCACAGAATAGAGATAATGTTAATATGTGCTTTTCAAAGTCAATATATGACCAGGAGGGATTTATATGGTCATTTCAGTAGTCCCTGTTCTTCTTTGAATCTGACACCACTGTTGTAGGGGTAGGAACAACAGGACTGGATATGTGGAATAAAAATGAGTGAGAGGATAAAATTGAGACTGTGAGCATGGGACAGTGAAAAGATGGTGGTTCCTTGGATAGAAGTAGGAAAATTCAAAGAACTATATTCAATTTTTGACAACAACAATTCACAGAAGCTGCATACTCTGATAAAAAGAGACTATAATTTGAATTGTAGAAGAACCATCAATGGGGGAGAAATCATGGATCTTCTTTAAGTAATGTAATATTAGTTTCACAATGATAGTACTGACACTGGCAGGTGCACACAGGCCATATTTTGACCAAATTAAGTGACAATCATTAAAAATTTGGACCAGGACTAGCTCTTATAGATTTCATCCAAAAATGAAGATAAGTTAATAATTTAATTTCCCAACTGCTAATGAGTAAAACATTTCAAATTTGTTTTATAGAAGTGGAACAATGCCTGTGACTCAGTGATTTAGTAAAACCCTGAGAAATAAGGCATTCTATGACTGTCGGGAACAATCTTGAAGCCTTAACTTTTTTTTTAATAAAAATTAGCTATTAAAATACTTAATCTCACATATACTAGAATCCAATAGCAGTGAGTTCACATTCTTTATACTTCAGTTCTAAGGGGATTGTGGACATTTTGTTTTTAACTATAATAAATTTAGTTAATATTTATTAAGCATTTTTGTATGTTGTACATTAAGCACCTCTGGATCACCATGATAGACACTGGAGAAGGTAGGAAGTTTAGATTGGATAATTCTGTCCTTATGGAGCTTTTAGTCAAGTAGAAGGATAAGACAAAAAACAAAACAGATAACTATAATATAAAGTAAAATACAAATAAGAAAGGTTCAACAGGTGCTATATAAGATTGGAGCAAAAGAGATTCAACATCAATGGCAGGATCGGGAAAAACTTCATAGAAGTGGCAGCATTTGAATTGGGTCTTATATTAGAAACTGAACTGGCTGGAAGGGATGAGAATATTAAGCTATTAGCTGTAGACCTCATCCTGTTCCTACATCACTGTGATTTACTCTACTGAATTGATATATTTTGAAAGCTTTTATTATTACACAATTTAGAGAAAAAGAGTGGTCAATGTGATTATAATATATGTATTATATATATCACGTATGTTTTAAAATTTTTACACATCAATGTTGCATCTGGATGATTGTAAAGAACAATTCTGTCTTCAACAATGCTCTAATTTCTTATATAACTTGTTTGTTGAATTCACTTATGGATGTTGTATGGCCTTTATTTGTTAGTTTATGAAAGATGACAAGATTCTGGCGTATAATTCTGGTCACCTGATTCTTTCAAGATGTTCATAATGTATGAAACTTTTGTAATTTGCGGTGAGATGTGCTGTTTCTCTGTCTCTCTTAATTATTTGCTTTCAAAAGCTGCATCAATCAATAAATTCAGGCTCCTGGTGGAAGTGATCTGGCTTTGAATTGCTTCCATAAACTCCCCCATTTCTATAAAGACTCACAAAACTCAGTCATTTGCTTTTTTACTGATATATTGTTGTTTAAGTTCCTGTGGATGTTGTAGATGGAGGCCTTTTAATTCCACTCCTGAATTTTAGCCAGTTTTAGTTATATGCATATATTGCTGTTATAGTTGTCCATTATATAGTGGACCCTGTGTTTTATTTATTGTGCGGATTTTTCTTTGGATACTTTCCCAATGGTATTGTGGTTCATTTTATAATTCCCAAAGTAGTATCTTAACATTGATTGTATCTAAGTGCTGTATGTTTTTAAATATGTTCTTCAGATTGAGTTTGCTTTACATGTGTTCTTCTCACTGAACTTTGATTACATGACATTACAAAATTGCTGAATACATTCAATCACAGATTTCTCCTAGAGGATATTATCTTTGATGTATCTTTCCTGGAAGAGATTAATGTATATGCAAATATAATCTTTGCCCACTATTTTAATTTGACTTTTGAATCCAAAAGTCAGCTTAAAATTCTCATTCCCTATTTTTTCTTGTCATACAATAAGAATTTAAGATTTAACAAATGACATTTTGATATTGTTGGAGGAAGATTCCATTAGCTGAGGTTGTTTAATACAGTTCCTTCAATGGAGACATATAATCTTCATGTCAGCCAAGTACAGTAAATGATTAAAAAGATATTTGGTTCAACTCCCTTTTTAACTTGTGGGCTATACTTAGTTCTGTTTAGGAGAAAGAATAATGATTTAAGGTTAGGTAGAACCATAATGGGCTTCAACTCTCCCTGAAAAATGCCATTTCAAAAATTAATTGCTCTTGACATTATTGTATTGGTGGCAAATTTCACAAATGAAAAGTATTCCATGAGTATTCAAATATCTATTGCTCTAACTATACTTGAGTCTATTTTATTTGCAGTACATGAATAAGAAATGAATGTGGAATGAAGTCAGAATCTTTATCATTACTATTATCTATTCCTTCATATTTTTTGATGGCAGTTCTAGGCAGAAATGATTTTAGGACAAGTTGCTATCTTGATATCATTTTTATGTAATATTATGTAGACTTACAGGTGAATAAAATAATTTTTTTTGGGTAACTGAAGAAAAGTATTGGGTATAATCTATATACTATTAGCAGTCAAGATAACAACAATAGTATGTACTTTGGTTCTCCTGTGTTTTCTGCTCTGCTTGGTCTCTCTATTTTGAAAGCTTTTTGTCACTATTACTATTACATAAATGTTCTTTTCAACTTTGCGATAAAATTCAGATAGAAATAATCTAGGGACAACTCATTCTCCTACTATTATTCTTTTATATTTAATATACTGTGTATAAACTGCTTATTATAACCAAAAGTACTAGGGATGTAAATTAATCTTCTATAAGCTAACTGAAAGCACACTTGGTACAATTCTAGTAGTAGAGAGGATTATGGGGATATGGTACCTAGGTGGCACAGTAGATAAAACATTGGACTGAAGTTAGGAAAACCTGAGTTCAAACCCTGTCTAAGATACTTACTATGTGACCCTGGACAAATTACTGTGATCTCTCACAGGCCTTGGTTTCCTCATATATAAAATGAGGATAATAACAGTACCTCTCTCTCAGGTTGTTGTAAAAATTAAATGAAATAACATATGTAAAATGTATCATAAACCTTAAAATTCAATGTAAATACTAGTTATTTTAGGCAACCTATACCTTTTCCAAGTCATTTTGATTTCCTCACTATAACTGCATTTTGAAAGGTTGAAGGAAAGAAAATTCTTTATTAAAATCACACTTATCTGATTTCTTATTTATTTATTTCATTACTTTTTGTTTTATATACTGATCAGAATCTGACTCAATGAACAAAGATATTTCCTGAGTTAGACAAAATTTAACAGCCTATTTGATCTATTTTATGATGAAGAGGTATTAGATTCTGTTGCAAAGTAGAATTTAGACCAATAGGCAGAAGTTAAGAGTTGTTGCTATTTGGAATTTCTTTAACGAAAAACCTGTCAACAAATCAGAACTGTCCAATTGTGGAATGTTTTATCTTAGAAAGGATTAAGTTTCTCATCACTAGAGCTATTTAAGAGGAAGTTGGATAACCACTTGTCAGAGATTATTATTATAATTGTATTTTCATATTATTATTACAATTATAATTGTAGTAGATGCCTTCTGTAAGTCCCTTCCAGTTTTAAGATTTTGTGATTCTACTTCCTGCTTCCTTTCTTCTTTCTCTTTCTAGAAGTGGTATTTTGAAGGTCTTGGCTTGACCCAACAAAAAGAGTCAACCAATGTAAGTGTGATAAGGTGGGTCATTTTCTAACCTTCCCATGATAGTCAATCACTGGGATTATCTCAGTTATAACTTTATAATTCCCTACATCCATCATTACGAATACTGTCCCATTTGGCCTCTTGTAACTATGCAAACTTCCAAACTGTCTCCTCTTTGATCAATCACCAGCCCATCAGGGTAGTTATTCTGGGACAGGGACATCAACATCAGCAGCTAGCAGGTAAAATCTCTACCACCATCACCCACACACTCTGACCTCAGCATCTCTATATCTTATCCCTAGATTATAACTTTACTATGTCAGGTTCTTCTCAGGAGGGCAAGCTTTGTGCTCCAACTCAGTGGCTGATGGGTAAGAGTTTCACTTTTCCTTTTTGATGAGATAGTGAGTCACATAAGACAAATCAGCATGGATGGATTGCAAATTGCACAACAGCTCATATTATGCTGTTTTCTCCTACATTACATTATAGTTACCCTCTTTCCAAACTTCTTTATTTCTTTCAAGGCAATTATCATTCTTCTTGTCACTCAGATTCAAAAACCTTCAAAATCTTCAATTTCTTACTCTTACTCATGGCATCTGTCAATTAGTTGCCAAATTCTGACATTTCTAATTGTCACCAAAACATCTCTCATGTCTAAACCTTTTTTCTTACAGTCAATACTTTAGTTCAGACCCTTATTATCTCTCATCTTATTTACTTTAATAGCCTTCGAAGTGATTCTGAGCCAGACTGTTATTAGCTGTGTTATCTTGGGTAAGCTATTTAGTTGTTTTCCTCAGTTTCCTCATCTATAAAATGAACTAGAGAAGGAAATGGCAAACCACTGCAGTATCTTTGCCAAGAAAACCTCAAATGGGGTCATGAAGAGTAGGACATGCCTGAATAACAACAACAGAATCTTCCTTATGCACAGATCTGATATATTACTTCTTTGCTATCAACCACTAAATAAAGTTCAAACTCCCCTTCTAGGCATTCATGGTTCCTTAAAGCTGGTATGATCATAAATTTTCAGTCTTTTCTCATGCAACTCTCCCTTCATTTATTTTCAAATTCAAATGGATTACTCAATGGCTTTACAGTCATCCCCCAATTTCCAGTGTTCTCTGGATGCCTTGATGTACTTGGTTCTCTATGCCTAGAATATCTTCTTTCTCTCATTTCACCTGGTGAATTCCTACCCAGCTTATAAAGCCCAACTCAAATGCCACCAGCTCCAAGAAGACTTTCCTTATCTATACATCAGTGAAAAATCACTCTTCCTCAAATTTCACATAGCACTTTGTTTTGTAACTCTCTAATGCACTTATCATGTATTATTGTGTGTTTGTGTTTGCCTCTTATCTCTCTACTAGGTACATGAAGGCAGGTATCACCTTAACTATACTCCGGATTTCTTTGAGTGATTGATAAAATACTCCACCCAAAGTAGACTCTCAGTAGATAATGAATAAACAAAAGCTGAAACGATCCAAATATTGGATATAAAGTCACAATACTAAAACAAAATCTTTCTGAAAGGAAACAAAACAAAACAAAACACCTGATTATAAGTTAAACTAAAGGTTCAAACAATCCATATTTAAAAGAAAAGTATGGCCTATATTTAGATCAATATGACACATATTTTCCACTTGAAGCAGCCTTGGGGTTTCTGAATAAGGTGGCTTACACAGTGAGACAGCTCTTGAAATGATGTTTAGCAATTACATTACAGCCTTCCAACAGATAATAAACCTTCCATGTCTTGAATAATTTAAAAATTTCCAGCAGTAGGAAGGGCAATAGGAAAGGAAATCATGCTCTCTATTGCAGAAAAGAACCAATAATCTCATAGCTATTTTGTTTCCAACAGAAAATAGAAATGTTACTTTTCAAAAGCAGCAAAGCTTTACAGAATAATTTCCTAGCCCAATTCATTTTTGTTCTTCTGAAAGGGTTACTAGAAAATGGATGCAAAAATACTTTGAAAGGTATAATGTGAAGACAAAAGAAGGGGTGGTTGAGTGAAAAGTGTCATAGACTTGGGGTTAGAAGATCTAGGGATTCTTGTCCTGACTCTAACCCAGGAGAGACGCAGTTGTGGCACAGTGGCAAAAGCACTAGATTAAGAGTCAGAGGATGTAGGTTTAAATCTGAGCTTCTCTACATATTGAGGATATGATCTTGGGCAAATCTCTTTACCTCTGTGGCCCTCTAATTTCATCATTTGTAAAACAAAGGGATTCATCTCTAAGATCTTTTTCAGCTCTAAATATTGCAATGTGACCTTACAAAAAGGTTTTTATTCCCATAAGTCTCATTTCCTTATTTATAAAATGAGTACATTAAACTGATTCTCTGAGGTTTCTTTCACCTCTCAAGTTATAACAATAGAGGTTTTTCAGAGAATAGAGAGCAAGAGAAAGAAAATAGTGATGAGGAGAAAAAAATGCTGGGAGAGAAGAAGATACAGAGAGAGGGATTGAAGACAATGGGAAGAGGGAGAGAAAGGGGAAAGTAGGGGACATAAAGATAAGGGAAAGATTGAGAACAGAGTGTAGAGGTGGGGAGAATATTTTGGTTAATAAAGGTTTAGTAAAAATAGTGCTCAATTATCTGTGCTTTTGTATTCTGTTATTAGAGCAATTAATTCCTTATTCCAAGAGACCACTTTGAAATCATCATTTTTCTACTTCTTAGAACCTTCACCACAGGAAAACTAGAAGGAACAGTTTATACAAATAAAACATGTAAGGAAAGATCACAGGATCATATATCTAACACTGGAAGAGACTTCAGATGACAACAGTTCAACCTCCTCATTTTGCAGATGAGGAAACTAAGGCCCTGAGAAGTTAAATGACTTGCCTAAGATTGCATCACTATTAAGAGTGGAACTGGATTTAAATTCAGATCTCATGATTCCAAATTCAATTCTCTATATATTTCTTGAAACCTTGGACTAATTTGGAGCCTATTTTTAAGATTCTATTTTTTGATAGTCATCTTAGACCAGATTCTCTCAAACACATAGCATATGTACATACATACATAACATATATATGTAGATATAATATAAATGTATATCTGTACACACATATGTATGTTTTCTAGGCCTCTGGCACCAAAGGAAAGGGAAATGGGGAGGGTCAAGGTAGACAACCAGGGAATTTATCTCATTCCTACTCTGCTGACCCCTTGTATTTTATGATCTTCAGAATTTATTCTGCAAGATGAAATCAACTCTGACACTGACAACTTCTTAGCAGTCCTTGCTTCTCAAGTCTCTCTTAAAGAAGTTAAAGAAGGGGAGTATCTCCCTAATCCTCTACCATTTAAGGAAGGTAAGTAGGGAATTTCCTCCTCATTTTCCAACATGCTGACCTCCTGGATTTCATGATCTCTAGACGCTTATCATTCTGCAAGCCAGAATTCATTCTGAAACACATTTTCTCAGATCATTTCCTGTTCTGGTTGTAATACTTCATCATGCTTCTCCACTGGGTAACCATCTTCCAAATCTATCTCTCACTTTTCTGCCTCCCCCCCCATTAGTCAAGGAACTCCTGGAAGATAAGGATTATCCAGTTGTCTTTGTAAAACTAATGCTTAATACAGTGCCTGAGTCAGAGTAGAAATTTAAGAAATGATTATTTGCCTATGGACTATTTATAAAAGTAAAACACTTTTTATTCATCTAACCATCATGTGCTAAATTTGCTTTATGTGCAAAGAGAAGACAAGTAATGGCCTACCTCGGTCACTGAAGTCATCCACCAGCACGATCTCAGCCACCAGCTGTGGTGGAGAACGGTTCAGCACACTATGGACGGTGCGCAAGAGAGAGGACCAACCTTCATTGTGGAATGGGATGATAATGCTGGTATTGGGGAGCTTCTCTAGGTACAGTTTACTGTTGCAGCTACATGGAAGGGACAAAAAGGGTGGGGGAGGGAGAATAGACAAACTCAATTCCAGTAAAAAAAAAAAAAGGTAAATGACTGATCTGACATTAGGTCACCTAAACTGTGAATTCCCTAAGGGTAAGAGGTTTCTAATTCTTTTTTATATTCTCCCAGAACAGAGCACAAAATCTTCCATATCAGATACTTAATGATCATGAAATGTATATCATAATAATACAGGCTTGACTTATGTGTGCCGCTCAGTCTTTTCCTACTCATTACTAAATATCATTTCCTCTAATTTGTCACCCCAATACACTGTAATTAATGACATTAACAGTGTCTATCAATTTTGTAATGTGTTTTGATTTACAAAGCACTTAATAGACATTTTGTCTTCACAAAAACCTCAAGTTGTATGTGTTACAAGTATTTTTATCCTTGTTTTAAATAGATAGGTTAACTGAGAAGCTACGTGACTTATCCAAAGTGGCTGAGCTAGGTCTTCTAATTTGGAATATACTTAACTCTCTACTGAGATTTCCACATGAAAGATGGGGCTTAGTAAGGAGTCATCTCTTTGTGAAATTGAAGTGGGTTGTGGTCCCTTTAAGAAACTGTATTTCTTTAGTATGGCAGAAACTAGGCATTGACCCACAATTAACACCATACACTAAGATCAGGTCAAAATGGGGTCATGACCTAGGCATAAATAATGAGATTATAGATAAATTACAAGAGCATAGGATAGTTTACCTCTCAGACCTGTGGAAAAGGAAGGAATTTATGACCAAAGAAGAACTAGAGATTACTGATCACAAAATAGAAAAATTTGATTATATTAAATTAAAAAGTTTTTGTACAAACAAAACTAATGCAGACAAGATTAGAAGAGAAGAAATAAACTGGGAAAACATTTTTACAGTCAAAGGTTCTGATAAAGGCCTCATTTCCAAAATATATAGAGAATTGAATCTAATTTATAAGAATTCAAGCCATTCTCCAATTGACAAATGGTCAAAGGACAGACAATTCTCAGATGAAGAAATTGAAACTATTTCTAGCCATTTGAAAAGATGCTCCAAATCATTATTAATCAGAGAAATGCAAATTAAGACAACTCTGAGATACTACTATACACCTGTCAGATTGGCTAGAATGACAGGGAAAGATAATGCGCAATGTTGGAGGGGATGTGGGAAAATTAGGACTCTGATACATACATTGTTGGTGGAGTTGTGAATATATCCAGCCATTCTGGAGAATGATTTGGAACTATGCTCAAAGAGTTATCAAATTGTGCATACCTTTGATCCAGCAATGTTACTGCATTCTCAGTGCAAAACTCCATTTTCCATAGATCTGCCACTATATAAGTCAGTCTCTGGTTAAACTGATTTCTATCTAATAATAAACTTTCATTTTGCAACTAATATTTGGGAATGAGTGAATTCTTTCACTCCTAGAATCTGTGGCCAATTTAAAGGGGATTCTTAATAATTCTCTTTTAGCCACTAACCACTAGACCACCAGGGATCTAGACCACTCAAATAGCATCATAGCTATCCCCGCATCTCTGTAAATTTATTCTTCTTCTAATTTGTTTTTCACACAGTTGCCAAAATTATATCCTCAAAGTACAGGTCAAACACTTTTCTGCTCAAATACCTTCAAAGGCTTTCTATTTTCTCTAGGTAAAAATATAAAGTCTTCAATCTGGCATTTAATGTCTTTTACAATCTGGCTACAACTTTCTCTTCAAGACTTATTTCATCATTCCCTTTAATGTACTTTATATTCCAGCCAAACTGAACCTATAGCTATTCTCTGAACTTGAGATTCCATTCCTAACATCTTTGTACAACCTGACATCTGGAATTTGGTTCCTCTTCATTTCTACCCATATCTTCCTTAAAAGCTTAGCTTAGGTGCCACCTCTCTGTGAAGCCTTCCCTGATCCCCTATCCTTCTTCCCAGTTATTAAGTGCTTCCTTCCCACCTTAAATTATCTTGTATTCACTTAACGATCTATGTTGCATCCACTAAGTAGAAGGTTCTTGAGAACAGGAATCCTTTCATTTTTTGAATTTGAATAATTTGAAATTAAATATTTCATATTTGTGACATAAAAGAAATTTGGCATTACTCTTTCTTTATTTTTCTTTTTTTAAATTAATTTTATAATTATAAATTTTTTGACAGTACATATGCATGAGTAATTTTTTTTTTTTTTTGCAAGATTATCCCTTGTATTCATTTTTCCAAATTTTCCCCTCCCTCCTTCCCTCTATTCCCTCCCCTAGATGACAGGCAATCCCATACATATTAAATGTGTTACAGTATAACCTAGATACAATATATGTGTGTAAATCCAATTTTCTTGTTGCACGTTAAGAATTGGATTCCGAAGGTATAAGTAACCTGGGTAGATAGACAGTAGTGCTAACAGTTTACATTCAATTTCCAGTGTTCCTTCTCTGGGTGTAGCTGTTTCTGTCCATCATTAATCAACTGAAAGTGAGTTGGATCTTCTTTATGTTGAAGATATCCACTTCCATCAGAATACATCCTCATACAGTATCATTGCTGAAGTGTATAATGATCTTCTGGTTCTGCTCATTTCACTCAGCATCAGTTGATGTAAGTCTCTCCAAGCCTCTCTGTATTCCTCCTGCTGGTCATTTCTTACAGAACAATAATATTCTATAACATTCATATATCATAATTTATCCAACCATTCTCCAATTGATGGACATCCATTCATTTTCCAGTTTCTAGCCACTACAAAAAGGGCTGCCACAAGTATTTTGGCAATACAGATCCCTTTCTCATCTTTAGTATTTTTTTGGGATATAAGCCCAGTATAGCACTGCTGGATCAAAGGGTATGCACAGTTTGATAACTTTTTGGGCGTAGTTCCAAATTGCTCTCCAGAATGGCTGGATTCTTTCACAACTCCACCAACAATGTATTAGTGTCCCAGTTTTCCCACATCCCCTCCAATATTCATCAGTATTTGTTCCTGTCATCTTAGCCAATCTGACAGGTGTGTAGTGGTATCTCAGAGTTGTCTTAATTTGCATTTCTCTGATCAGTAGTGATTTGGAACACGCATATGAGTGGATATAGTTTCAATTTCATCATCTGAAAATTGTCTGTTAATATCCTTTGACCATTTATCAATTGGAGAATGGTTTGATTTCTTATAAATTAGAGTCAGTTCTCTATATATTTTGGAAATGAGGTCTTTATCGGAACCTTTAGCTGTAAAAATATTTTCCCAATTTGTTACTTTCCTTCTAATCTTGTTTGCATTAGTTTTGTTTGTAAAAAAAGCTTTTTAATTTGATGTAATCAAAATCTTCTATTTTGTGATCAATAATGATCTCTAGTTCTCTTTTGGTCACAAATTCCTTCCTCCTCCCAGCTCTGTTCCTCTAGTCTATTTATGATCTCATTCTTTATGCCTAAATCATGGACCCATTTTGATCTTACCTTGGTATATGGTGTTTAAGTGTGGGCCCATATCTAATTTCTGCCATATTAATTTCCAGTTTTCCCAATAGTTTTTTTTTTTCAAATAATGAATTCTTATCCCAAATGTTGGTATCTTTGGGTTTGTCAAACACTAGAATGCTATAGTTGTACCCTCTTTTGTCCTGTGTACCTAATCTGTTCCACTGATTGACTAGTCTATTTCTTAGCCAATACCAAATGGTTTTGGTGACTGCTGCTTTATAATATAGCTTTAGATCAGGTACACCTAGACCACCTTCATCTGACTTTTTTTTCATTAATTCCCTTGAAATTCTCGACCTTTTATTCTTCCATATGAATTTTGTTGTTATTTTTTCTTTTACCTATTTTTCCAAATAGTTTACAGAGTATTGAAATTAATTGCTCTTTAAATGTTTGGTGGAATTCACTTGTAAATTCATCTGCCCTGGAGTTTTGTTTTGTTTTGTTTGGAGTTTATTGATGGATTTTCCAATTCTATTTTTTTCTCTAAAATGGGATTCTATATGTAATTTATTTCCTCTTCAGTTATCCTGGGAAATTTATGTTTTTGTAAATATTCATCCATTTCAATTACATTGTCAGACTTCCTGGCCTGGTCTTTGTATCCCAGAATAAGCACAATGCCTGGGACACAGTAAATGCTTATTAATGTGTGCTGAATTGTACTTGAAGTTCTAAGTTCTCTCTTCTGGCTCTGACATTCTATATTTTATAATTCCTTCCAGATCTAGCTTACATTCTAGCTATTCACTAAAAACAAAAGTTGAGCCCTGCTATAGTGGAGCTAGGTGGGAGTGAGACTAGATAACATGCTAGTTTTCTATCTCCTTTTCTTGGTTTTAATTATGAAAATATCAAGACTTTTATGATTCAGTTATTTTAGTAGTATGTCTTTTAGTAGTATAGTAGTATGTTCATTGGTCATCGAACAAAGATTTTACATCGACAGTTAAAGTAATATTTGAGTCATTGAAAAATTATGCACTTCTTAGCATCCTTGATCCCCTTTTCTGTCATAGTCCCTAGATGTAAAAGGGGTTATATACAAAACTGAGGACCATCTTGTACTTTTCTTAAAGAATTCATCACTAAGTGGCCATTGTGTGGAATGGAGAGATAAGGTGAAGAACTTACAAGAATGTTTAAATTCTTTTACTGTATTTTTTATTATTTCTATGTCTCTGTGACCTGAATAAGTACATGGTGTGCAAGCCAATATTTACTTAAAACTTTAGATATATTTACTTAAGCAGAAATGATGACATTTATCCTTTTTCAATGTTATCAATATTTAGATTATTAAATGCTGTCAGCTCAGTATCTGAAGTTTGAAAGTGTGACTGATGATTCCTCTTGGAATCAGGGAAACAAAGCATTCCATTCTAATTTGCCTTTGGCACCAATGTTTAACATTCAATTAGGGGAGAGGGCACCTATTTCTCAATGGTCCCCAACTTATGATGTAACCCTTTATACCAGAAACCTTCCATTCCAATCTCTCCAAATAGCAACAACCAATTAGATGCCTCCCCCTCCCCTTCTCAATGCTCTTACTTGTGATGTAATCTCTTGTATAAAAGCTATGTATCTTTACTACTTCTTTAGCCCTCCTACCATGAGTTTTCTCTTTCTTATCTCGTGATGGGACTGCTCATCCTCCAGAGGTTTTCAATAAACAACTCTCTGAGTAGTCATTTTGGGTAAAGGTCTTCTACATCCCTCACACTATGATACTTTACATGAACTAAAATCCCATTCTGGAGAGTTGAGAAAATTCATTTCCTCCTTTCTTTGTAGAAATAAAAGGAGAAAAATGGGTGTAGAATATTGCCTATAATATCTGATGTGGTTTCAGACTTAGCTGAATTTTTTTTCTTCTTCCTTTCATTACAAGGAATGGATCATTGGGGAGGAGATCATATTCAGAAATAAAAGTGAATTAAAAAATCTTCTTCTGTTGCCTCACTATGGTGTAATGATGACCCTTAGTTCTCAATGACTATGGCAGGGGAGCACAAACTAAGGCAGGTTCTATCAAACTGAAAGACTTTGAGCAACAGATTGTGTCTGCTTTAGGAAGGAGCTCATCAACAGCAGGCTCAAATGTAAAAAAGGCATAATAACACTTGTAAAAATTACTGCATAGGGCTGTTGTGAGAACCAAAGTAGGCAACAGACACAAAATCCTTTACAACTGTAAACAGAACATGATATAAATGATTCCAATTATTAACAATTCTAAGGTTAGGGATAGGTACAAGGAAAACTAACTCAGCTATTGAGAGACATAGTGATACAGAAATGTGATTAAGGCCAAGAAAAAACTAAGTTAGACTCTCAGAAAGAAGAAACAATTATTCTTTGGATCCAGATTGGCTTTCAAATACCTTGTAGTCCCTCAGCTCTGTCTCTTCTTTAGGATGCCATGAAGGTTAAGACTATAAAGGACATAGTCCAGGAAGTTTAACATGTTTTTGTGTCACAGACCCCTGACAGCCTGGTAACACACTTATGGACCTCTTTTTTGGATAATGTTGATAAAATAAATAAAATAAAATGCATACTATTAAAAAAGACACCAATTATACTGAAATACAATTATCAAAATATATTTTAAAAAATCAAGTCCATAGGCTTCCAGTTATTTTAATTATTTAATTAGATCACATGATCTAATCCACATCCCCTCATTTTACAGAGGAGGATTTAGGTCCAGAGAAGGTGAATGACTTTTTCAAGTTTACATAACAGTTCAGTGAAGACTTTGGAACAATATAGTTAAGACTTTACTCCTTTTTCCAGAGGTAATAGGGAGGGATGAGGTACATTAACAAAAATGCTAAAATACAGTCATTAAAATTTTAAAGAAATTTAACCATTCTGAGTGTACATTTGTATCTAGCTTATTTCTGATGATTATGTTCATAGGTAAATAGAGTTTTCTTATCTAGATTGGTGTGGTTGTAAAATGGAGATGGAGGGAATAAGCTATTTGTGGTCAGTCTAAAATACTGGCAAAGTTGATTAGGTCTTGGATGGAGCTCACACATGCTGCTGTATATATCAGAATAAAAGTACAAGGCTGGGACCCACCTGGATATAAAGCAGATGGATTCAGTCATTCATCCATTTATTTATTTATATTTAGAATCTAGATTACTTGGAATACACTTCTCCATTTCTGGCTGGGGTTATGGACTTAGAAAGCAGGCATAGTCTGTTTCTGGGACCATATTTGAAGTCTCTTTCCAGAACACTAGAGACTGCCATTGGGTTCTATGGAAATACCATTTGAGAATCCACACCATAATAGGCTTTATTGTTACTGTTAAGCTAGCAGTTGAATGGGGTGTTTTCAGGACCTTGGACAGATTATCTATAAAGGATTTCCAGAAGACCACAAATAAGCATCATCTATCAGAGAATAACTCCGAATCTGCACTAGTAGAAAGAGGATACCCAATTCTCAAGGATTAAAAATAAGAACCATCTAGGAGAATCAGTTTAGCTGCCCTTTTCTGGGGCCTTCTCCAGCTCCCTTATATCTGACTTAGTAAATGAAAGCAACTCTTATGAAGTGTCGCTTCCTCTTAGTTGGGTTTAAAGCCAAGAAAGATTCTAGACATTGAGACATCCTCAATTTCTTGCTTTCTATCCAATTTCTGAGGAAGTTTTGTTGAAGCAAGGAGAGTTTTAATAAATAAATTGCCTGGAGGCCACACAATAAAATACAATATAGCAATTACACAGCAGAGTGCTACTTTGCTCATCACACACAGCTGGCTTTCACAGTCCACTAACAGATACACAAATCAAATAATGTGTTAAGGAAAGTAGACAGGGCAACAGTAAACTAAATAAACTGTTTATTTAATTCAATCGGAGAATTAAAGATGACTTCAAATTCAGAAAAGGGGCACAGTGTGGAATAAGGTTTTGAACTTATCCTCTTTTCCATCCCATAAATATGTATGTGTGTGTGTGTGTGTGTGTATGTGTAAGTGTGTATATGTATATATCAGCTACCAGTCCATTTCCTGATCTCTAAGGAATTGCCAATTTATGAGGTATAAACACTTATAATGAAAATTAAATAATTGGGTATAGTTCCATCCTTGTGAATAAGGAATAGACTAGATCTAGGGGAAGAAACTTCCTCTCCAGAGGCAGGTTAGCACTTTGTCTGAACTTTCTACTCTGAGAGATGCTTAGAGCACTTAAACATTAAGTGACATTAAGAAACATTATGAGTATGAGTCAGAAACAAAATTGAATCCAGGTCTTTATGACTTCAAGGCCAGATTTCTATGGAAAGTAATTTCAGGGTAGAGAGAGAGGCATTACAGTAACAACCAGAGGCATCAGGAATTGCTACTTTAAAGAGGTGGCATTTAAATTGAGTTTGAAAAATTTCAGGAGTAGAGAAAGAACAATGGGAAATGAGTATGGACCACAACATAACATTTCTACTCTTTCTGTTATTGTTAGTTTGCGTTTTTGTCTTTTATTCCCTTTTTGTCTTTTATTTTTACCTTCTTTCTAAATCTGATCTTTCTTGTGCAACAAGATAACTGTATAAATATGTATACACATATTTAACATGTATGGCACTACCTGCTATCTAGGGGAGGGGGTGGGAGAAAGGAGAGGAAAAGTTGAAACAAGTTTTTGCAAGGGTGTTGAAAAATTACCCATGCATATGTTTTGTATATAAAAAGCTATAATAAAAAATACTAAAAAAAAAATTATAGGAGTTTTAAAAGGCGAAATCAAGAAGGGAGAACGCTAGATGCATGAAGAACAATTTATACAAAAATGTGGAGACAGGAAATAGAATGTTAGACAATGGAAACAGAACTTTGAGAGAGAGTGAGTATTGTGTGTGTGTGTGTGTGTGTGTGTGTGTGTGTGTGTGTGTGAGAGAGAGAGAGAGAGAGAGAGAATGAATATGAATCAGTCTGCAAAGACAGGTTGGAGTCAGACTTTGAGGAGTTTTAAATTCCATACACAGGTAGCTACATAATTGAGACATTATGGAAATCAATTTGGAACTACACCCCCAAAACTACTAAATTGTGTATACCCTTTGACCTTTGATCAGAGAAAGCAGAGAAAGAAGAAAAAGAATCATGTGCACAAAATACTGATAGTGGCTCTTTTTGTGTTGGTAAGAACTGAAAACTAACAGGAAGCCTATCAATTGGATAATGGCTGAACAAATTATGGTAAATATGAATGTAATGTGATATTTTGTGTAATAAAAAAGATGAAGGAGCAGTTTCAGGGAAATGTGGGAAGGGTTGTATGAATTTATGTAGAGTGAAGTAAAGTAAGAAGAACCAGAGACCAATTTCTATAATAATAACAATATTATAAAAACAAACAGAAAGATTTAAGAATTATGATTACAATTCCAGAGACCCATAATGAAACATGGTACCTATCTCTTGATGGAGAGGTGCTGCAGTTTGGGTGCAGACTGAGAATAAAGTTTTTAGACATGGCCAATGTAGAATTTATTTTTGCCTGACTATGAATATTTGTTAAAAATGGCTTTTTACCCTTTCCCCATGAAATAGGATGAGAGAAAGAAATTTTTGTTAATTGAAAAAATTAAATTAAAAAACAAAACAAAACAAAATCCCAGAAGAACAGCAATTTGCAAGTTATGTGGAGAATGGACTGGAGAGAGGACAGATTGGAGGGGATCTCTTGCTCTCAGATAAACAGTCATATGAAATAGTAAAAACAAAAGTGGATTGACAGAGATTCTTTTATTAATTAGCCATACAACCCAGGGCAAGTCATTTTATCTCTGGGAATGCTGGGATCCTCAAATGTTAAGATGAAGTTTAAAGTAAAGTTCTTCCAGTTCAAATAGTCTATGATTTAATGTCCAAATGCTTGAGGGAAATATGGACCCAAATTATTTCTAAGATTCTCTTTGGCACTGGGATTAAATGGAGATGCTAGTTAGTATATAGTAAAAAAGAAAATTAAACTAGGGATCAGAAGACCTAGATTCTACCATTAACTGTACTATTATCAGTTCTGCTGCTAACTTGTTGGGTCATTAGGCAAATGGCTTTATTTCTCTGGGCTTCACTTTCTAGATCTATAAAACAAGGGAGTTGGACCAGATGCTATTTAAGATTTCTTAGAGACTAAAAATCCCTTATATAAACTAAGCTAATAATCCTATATCTTATATTCATGTTCTTTCTATAAGGTAGGTTTGCCTCTCACAAGATCAATGAGAAATGGCTTTAATAACTGCACACAGGTCTGGTCATTAATTTAACAAAGACCTAATTCATGGACACACACATCCCAAATCAGGAAAAGTCCTTTTACATCTTATATAGTAGGAGAAATTTGAATAGGAGATAACAAGAGTTAAAGACTGAAGTGGTACTAAAACAATAGTAATAATAGCTTTTCAAACAAAATCTTCCCTCACACACTTTCAGCTGTCAGAAGGAACTAGGTTAAAACAAAAGAAAAACAATCATACATAATGTTAATAATTGGCTGTCAAACACCAAGTTCTTGACTCTCTAGGGCCTATAAACTCAGTAAGACCTCAAGTAACAGGTATTAAAGTATTTGGATAATTTTAAAAATTAACTTATACCACTGACTCCATTCAATGACAAATATGTAGATGCCTTTAGTACTTAGCCAGTTATATCAATTTAATTAAAGAGCTACTTTTTTATGCAAACTTCTTTAGGACAGGGGTCATGACTTAAGGCCATAATGAATGCACTATTCACGATAGAGCAAGATGAATTGGGTTTCAATCTAACTTACTTTTATTGAACATATAATATGTGTGAACAACTGTGCTAGTTTCTTGTCAATGTGAAAATAAAAATCATGCAATTCAGATGTTAACCATATAAATTTGAGAACTTTATCTTGCAGAGTAGAGGATTAACTGAGATAATGTACTTGAAATTACTTTTTTAACTTTTATTATAGAAAGATTTACAGTATTACTCATTTTAATATATGAAAATCTCAAAATTAGTTGATTTGGAAGCTATATACTCTATTCCACAGCATATAAAGATTTAAAAGATGCAATAAGAATAAGGCAGATGAAGAGACACCCACCCATAGGGAAATAATTGTCCATGGCAGTCTATCAGTTTATGAGATGGGTAAGGAAATAAATGAGGAACCCACTTGGATAAGGGCAAATTTAAATGCTAATATCCTTTACTTTTAATATGGTGGATTGTGATTTTTTTCTTATATGACTTTTATGACCTTAATGTTCTTATTTGTAAAATGAGGGGACTGAACTAGATATCTCTAAGGTCTCTTCCAGCTCTACTATTCTATGTTCAAAGACATAAAAGGTCCCTGGCAGCATTAGTGTAATCTTCTTTACTGTTGGTCATAATCTGTTACTTAATTTTGGTATTTCATTTCTACTAACTAGAAAGTGACAAAGGCAATGGCACAGTGGATAAAGAGTTGGGTCTGGAATTAGGAAGACCTGAGTTTAAATACCATCATAGCCACTTACTAGCAGTGTGACCTGGGAAAGTTAACCTGTGTTTCAGTTTCTTTAACAGTAAAACAAGAGTACTAAAAGCACCTATGTCCCAGGTTGTTGTGGGGATCAAATATAGATTTCTGTAAAGTGCTTACTTAGCACAGGGTCTGGCACATAATAGGTGCTTAATAAATGCATATTTTCTTCCTCCCTTAGTCAGCAATTTGAAATGACATTACAATGCTTTCCACTGGGATCACAATGACCAAAAAGTTTGACCTTCAAGAAGAGATAAGAAATTGCACCTATCTTCCTGCTTTGCAGAAACAGAGGCCCAAGGATGTGAAATATTGCATACAAAGCCAACATGATTAAATTTTCCTAAAGAACAGGTCTATTCTTATGTCATCTTCACTCTCTCCCTGTTACTGCCCACTTCTAGGCTGATTATATTTTACTTCTCTCCTCACAATCTTCCATACAGCCATATTAGCTTTACTCACTAATCTATTCACATAACATACTGGCTAACTCCCCAATGGCTAGAATATAATCTCTCTTCTCCTTCAACTCTTGGAGCCCCTGATTCCCTTCAAGACTCAGCTAAAGCACCAAATTCTACATGAAAGCTTTCCTGACTTTCCTCCTACCCACTTCCCAACCCCTGAAGCTCAGCTGATGGGACAGTCTTTGACCAAATTATATTGTATTTATTTTGTATTTACTTACATATATACATGTGGTTTCCTCCATTAGAAGGATGTTTTGTATTTCTCTTCAGGCTTACACAATGCCTGGCACACAATATGTATTTAAATGCTTGTTGATTAATGTGTTGATTGGTTAGGCTAAATTGTATTTTTTTTTCTCTTTAAATAATTCTTAGTTACAAAAGATGATTTGTTGGATAAAGGAGATGGGTCTATTTAGAAATAAAGGTGATGTAAAAGCAAAAGATAACAATGAAATAATTTTTAAAAACGTGCAGTGTTTTCATGGCCCAGAAATCCTCCTTTTTTGTGCAGTCTAAAAGGTCCTTTTTTACTCATCAGACTTTGGACTCATGATTCAAGCTCTTCAGAAAAAAAGTTGACAAATGTTTTGAAGAGCTTCTCCTCCCCCAGTGAGAAGTTTTATTTCTGGGTGACAGTGGGAACTCATGGGCAAATTAGAGTATATGAAGAACAAGTGCAATTTCCTTTTAGCTTAGACAATGCCTTCAGTAGAACTGTCATCATTATTCAGCTACACACTAAATTCTGGCAGTCATATGTCAGATACTAGATTGAGGGGCTGTTTGTTTTTACCAGCTGCCTCCTGTTCCCCAGAAACTACCTTGGTAAATATAACTACCTCTGAAAATGGAACAGAAACAAGTTGGCCTGACTGATCTGAATCTTGTAGGAGCTATCTGGGCCCTGCACTGCATGGCAAAGCTGGCCAGCTGGCATTCCAAGGCCTGCCTGCTCCCTCTCTCACCATGTTGGAAAAGAGCCTCATTGAGGAACTGGCCCTACTTCTGATAATCCCCTAGATTCCCGACTGATGTCTTAGCTATAGCACAGCTGAGCCTCTTGGAGAAGAAAACTAAATATAAGTTAAGGTTGGGCCAACTTGATCATTGGAGTCATGGGTATCTCTAGCACCTGTAAAACGTTTTGATAAAAAACTTCCCCATATCCTAAGGATCCAAGAAAGACAGATAATTTGTGGTATTGACACAATTAACAATTTCGACTGCTATCAAGGTAAACTTTCCAAAATACTCTCTGATTATTTTATTCTCCCTGCTCTAAAACCATCTAGAACTTCCCATAATTCCATAATGGATTTTTCCAGCTTCATCTTATACTATTCTTCATGCTCTTAATGTTTCAGCCAACTGGGGTGATTCACAGTTTCTTACTCTTGTTAGGTCTTCTCCCACACGTATGCCTTTCCTTATACCTGTTACATCCTAACCTTGCAATGGATTTTTCTTTGTTCCCCATTTGCATTCTTTGAAATTCTTTCATTCCTATAAGACTCAAATCTCTTCTCCCACAAAACATTCTCTGATCTATCTATCACCATCAGCTGAAAGCAATCCATCTTGAATTTTTTTTTTTCAATGAACAAATAAGGACTTTATAAGGGGCTATGAATGTTAAATAGCTATTGAGATAGACTGTCAGAATCAGGCCACAGTAATAAGTTTAGTCATATTACAAACAGCTAAGCAAATGACTGCTGAAAGGTAGTTTTGGTGAAAAACCAGTAGCAAATCAGAGGCCGAGCTCCACACTGTGCTTGTCCACAGCTCAGGGACTTTTCAGGACCTTAGGAGAAAAAGAACAACAGACTTCATTGCCCTCATGGGCAGGGGCTACTATCTGAGCAGCAGAGTTGATACTTGCTAAGAACTTTAGAAAATGAGCAGTTGTCCATCAATTGGGAAATGGCTGAATTATGGCATATGAAGATAATGGAATATTATTGTTCTATAAAAAATGATGAACAAGCTAATTATTTTTTTAAATGTCTTGGAAAGATTTATACGAATTGATGCTGAATGAAACAAGTAGAATCAGGAATACATTGTACACAGTAATGTCAAGACTATCTAAAGATCAACAATGAAGAACTTGGTTCTTCTCAGCGGTTCAGTGATCCAAGGCAATGCCACTAAATTTTGGATAGAAAATGCGACCTGCATCCACAGAGAGAACTATGGAGATGGAATGAATGTAAATCACAAGCTAGTTTCCCTTTTTTTTCTTTCTATTTTTTCCTTTTCATGGTTTTTCCCTTTTTTCTCTCCCAACATAATTCATAAAGAAATATATATTTAAAATAGCAGTTTATAATTTACAAAGTATTTTTCTCACAACTATCCTAGGGAGGCAGGTGGAAATGATATCTTCATTTTATAGATGAGGAAATTGAGGCCCAGAAAGATTGATTTGTCTATAAGTAAAGGTTGGGCCAACTTGATACTAAAAAGTACCAGAGTTGGGACTTTAAGTCATGTCTTCTGACTGGAAATCCATTGCTTTTTCTATTATTACACTCAGATTATTTTATTTTTTTTTAATCACTCAGACTACAGCATTTAAATGATCAAATCAAAAGCTATAATTTCCATAGCTTTAATGTGCTCTTCAGTCTTTGAAATCCTTGCTTCAACTCCACTAATACTGAAAAAAAGAATATGATATATAGTATGGAAAAAATACTATGAACAAGACCCAGAATATAAAGATTAAGTAAGATATCTTCCTGTTCTCAAGGAGCTTACACTCCAATAGGGATAGGAGGACAGGATAAGTTATATAGACAAATAACTATAATATCTGATGATAAGGGAAAGGCTGAGATCCATACAAAACATTAAGATATTGCTTTCAGTTAAGGTGGTAATAGGCATCAGGGGAGAAGGTAGCAGCCAATAGATTTTGAAGCAACACAGGGAATTCAGTAGTCAAGGACTGTGGGTATACAGAGAGTTCATTCTAGGTACTTAAGGCAGCCTGAGCAAAGGTGCCAAGGACAAGAGAAGGCAAGCACTGGTGGATATTCCATCCTGGTATATAGTAAAGGGGAACATGCTGAAATACAACTGGAAATGGAATATGGAGTCAGATGGTAAAAGACTCTGAATATTAGGGAACCTTATTTGATAAACTGTGTTCAGCTACTAAGGGGTTTTGAGCAGGGAAGTGATGTCATCAGACCAAGAACAGGGTATTAAGAGATATTCATTAAAGTTTCAAAGAAGGTATGCTTACTTTGGGTGCCGGATATCAGGTAAGGATCGATTCAGAGCAATTTTATCACTGACAAAGATATTAAATCCATTTTCTCTGTATGCCTGGTCCACTCGTTCTGCATCTGTTATGGGATAAGGCTTTCCTTGTTCTCCATTTCCTAGGGGCAAAGTGCAAAATTATAAAAAAATCACCAAAGTAATAACATTAGGAGCTCCAATTTCTATAGCATTTTATAGTGTACAAATTTCTTTCCTCACAACATCCTTATGATGTAGGAAGGGAAGGAAGGGTGTATCAGAAAGAACTGGTGTGGAGTCAAGAGATCTAGGTTGGAATTGCACCTCAGACTCTTGCTTGTTGTGTGAGAATAAGCAAGATGTTTACCTTCTCTGAGTCCAATTTTCCTCACATATGTAATGGCCTAATACTGCCTCGGAGGGTTCTTGTAGAAATCACACATGCATTAAAAACTTTATCGCTGGTTTAGGAATGAATGAGAAAAAAAGCAAAGATTAAGTACTTACTATGTACAAAGTACTATGTTAAAGGTCTGGACATACAAACAGAAAAGCAAGAAAATTTCTGCAGCACACATGGGAGGAGACAACATGCAAGGGAAGTTTCTGGAGCCAGAGAGATGTAAGGGCCCAGCAGTGCTTAAAGTGAACTAAGAAAATGGTAACATGTCTTCTTTAATGCTATTTCTATTGACAAGACTATATATGTTTCTGATGTGGAATCATTTGACCATGCCAAGGGCTCCGATAGCAGCAAGAAATTTCTGAGTTTTCACAGTGATGGCTGCTGAGGTAGGAGATGGCAACACTTGCAAAAGGAATTGACAGTCACATCTACACAAGTTTGGCTCCCCTGGATGATAGGTTAGCTGGGCTAGAAATGGGGCTGATGGTCTAGGGATTGTGGTATATGCAGGGGTCTTGGAATTGTCTGTTCATTGGTAAACCTCAGCTATTGTTATCATTACCATTCTAGAGATGAGGACACTGTAACTCACAAAGGTAGGAAGTGTCAAGCTGGGTCTAAAATCCAAGTTACTTAACTCCAGATTTATGAACTATCTATTAAACCCATGTTATATTTAAGTTGCTACTAAGAGACAATACCAAGAAAGTGTATATCATGAGAGAATGTTCTAAGAACACGTTATGAGAGAATACTATTTTTAGAGAAGCCATTGTTAGACATGGAGAGATTGGATCAAGCAGTCAGAAGCCTTGATGTGGTATGTTATATATAGGATAGGGTTTTAGAGTCACAAAGTCACAAACAGGAAGATCATTTTGCAGGATCAGGACTGTGAAAGCTCTCACCTTATCTTGGAAACTGGTTTTCCTTCTGAGATGGTTTAAGTGCTTATGCTCTTGTCTTATTACTCTTAGTCTTGGAACACAGAATATAGGATGTCTTAGCTAGGAAAACTATTCAGTTGTCCATACCTATTCGCTCAGCATCTTTCCTGATTGCTTCTTTATCATGCCAGTCTTTTCTCCTCTGACCATCTTCAAAATAGATGTCCTTCCTTTGTCTTCTTTGTTGTCCCTAAAAGAAAATACTAATTACTCAGGGTAAAGAAATGAAATTAAACATGAGCTAAGAAACAGTATAAACCCAACTATTCTAAAAGGAAACTTTTGTTTAGGAAATATTTATCAAATAATTGAAAGCTCATTTAATTAATGGATTTCATATTTCTGAACTATTTTACATCTTACAAAGCATTTTCCTCACAAACTACCCTGTGAAACAAGAAAAATATTATCTCCATTTTACATACATAGAAGAAAACTGAAGATCAGGGAGAAATGACTTGTTCCCAATCACAAACCCAGGATTTAAATCCAGGTGTCTGGATTCTGAGACTACAATGAGTATCCTTTCCACTATGGCACCTTGCCTTTCAAGTATGTAAGTTTTATATTACACTCTTCCTGATCTTCTTTATACTTCCCATATTCTGCATGTAGAGCCATCTTCAGTTGTTCTGATTTATATCTTGCCATTCAATCCACATGGCTCTGGAGGAGAGTGTGATGCTGCTGATTTTGCACAGCCTCCCTCCCTTAAATTCAATTCACTTGCAAATCATGACATTCCCTTACTGATGTCATTATATTCCCCTTCCAGAATGAAGGACAAACAACTCTCTCTTTGTATCATAGTTATTTATGAAAGGCAATACATCATAGTGGAAAGACCACTGGAGTTGGAGGCAAAAAACCTAAATTCATGTTCTGTCTCTGATATTATTCAACTGTGTGACATTGGATAAATTAACTTCTCTGAGAATCCAAATGAGACTGATGATAATAATTCTGTTCATTTATATGGAATTTAAAAGGTTTACATAGCACTCTCCACAATACAAACCTATTATTACCTTTTAAAGAAGAGGAAATTGAGGGTAATCAAGGTTAAATAAATTGTCTAAGTTCTCCTGACTCTAAGTCCATCTCTCCTCCCATACTTTTAATGATTTCTTGTGTGTCATAATGCATTGTAGATAATACAAAATGAGTTGCATACACATATTTACATATATGTCTATGTACGTATACATTTTCTCATCTGATTCTCATGGATAACTTCATAACAAAGAACAAATATTATTGTTCTGCTTCTGACTTTTTAAATTTTGACACCAGACACCATTCTTGATTGCCATCTCACTCTGGATCTAATTTCTCTCAATGTGGGGACTCCTCCCCCTGACATATATCTCTTTTAGACTATCTCCCCTTTTTCTACTGGTAAACACTGCCCAAAGGGCATCCATTTTGGCCAGCCAAGCTTCATTCCTCTTCTGGCTTTGCTTCGGGATTTCTGAACTTCGGTTTTCAAAATAATTAATTTTTCGCATTGTGTTCTACTTAGATTTCAAAGTGTTTTTCCTTACTCCTTTCACTCCCTGGTTAGTAATACCCTATCAAAACCTAGTAAAGAAGGCATGTTTTCAATACTATTTTATTTTTCCAAATACATGTAAGGACAGTTTATAATATTCATTTTTGTAAGACGTTGCATTCTAAATTTTTCTCCCTCTTTTCATACTTCCTCCCTAACCCCAAGACAGCAAGCTATCTTTTTAAAAAATTTAATTATAGTTTTTATTTACCAGATATATGTATGAGTAATTTTACAGTATTGACAATTGCCAAACCTTTTGTTCCAGTTTTTCTCCTCCTCCCCCACTCCCAGATGGCAGGTTGACCAATACATGTTAAATATGTTAAAGTATAAATTAAGTACAATGTGTGTATACTTGTCCAAACAGTTGTTTGACAGCAAGCAATCTGATGTAGGTTAAATATGTGCAATCCTTTTAAACATATTTCCATATTTGTTATTTGTGCAAGAAAAATCAGAACAAAAGGGAAAAAACAAACAAAAAGGTGGAAATGCTATGCTTTTAGTCTCCACAGTTTTCTCTCTGGACGCGACAGGCATTTTCCATGTCAAGTCTATTGGAATTGCCTTGAATCACCATACTGATGAGAACAGCCAAGTTCATCACAGCTGATCATCACAAAATCTCCTGGTTCTGCTGACTTCAGTATTAGTACACAAAAGTCTTTTCTTAAATCAGCCTGCTTATCATTTCTTATAGAACAATAATATTCCATTATCTTCACATACTAGAACTTATTCAGTCATTCCCCAAATGAGGGACATCCACTCAAATTTTAGTTCCTTGCCACTAAAAAAAGGGCTGCTACAAATATTTTTGCACATGTGAGTCCTTTTCTCACTTTTATGATCTCGTTGGGATACAGACCCAGGAATGAGACTGCTGGATCAAAAGGTATGCACAGTTTATAGCCCTCTGGACATAGTTCAAAATTGCTCTCCAGAATGGTTGGATCATTTTGTAACTTCATCAACAATACATTAGTGTTGCAGTTTTTCCACATCCCATCCAACATTTATCATTATCTTTTCCTATCATTTTAGTCAATCTGAGAAGTGTGAGGTGGTATCTGAGTTGTCTTAATTTGCATTTCTTTAATCAATAATGACAGAGCATTTTTTTCATATGATTAGAGATTTAATTTCTTCATCTGAAAATTGTCTGTTCATATCCTTTGATCATTTACCAATTGAGGAATATAACTTGTATTCTTAAAAATTTTTTAAATGAAGTCTTTATCAGAAATGCTGGATGTAAAAATTTCCCCCCCACTTTTCTTCTTCCCTTGCATTGGCTTTGTTTGTGCAAACCTTTTCTAATTTAATGTAATCAAAATCATCCATTTTGCATTTCATAATGTTCTCTAGTAAAGAAAGCATTTTTTTCTCATTTTAATTTTTTTAATAGTTTTTATTTACCAGATATATGCATGTAATTTTACAACATTGACAATTGCCAAACCTTTGGTTTTAATTTTTCCCCTCCTCCCCCTCCTTCCCAGATGGCAGGTTGACCAATACATGTTAAATATATTAAAGTATAAATTAAATACAACATATGTATACATGTCCAAACAGTTGTTTTGATATACAAAAAGAATCGGACTTTGAAATAGTGTACAATTAGCCTGTGAAGGAAATCCAAAATGCAGGTGGACAAAAATAGAGGGATTGGGAATTCTATGTAGTGGTTCATAGTCATCTCCCAGAGTTCTTTTGCTGGGTGTAGCTGGTTCAGTTCATTACTGCTCTATTGGAACTGATTTGGTTCATCTCATTGTTGAAGATGGCCACATCCATAAGAATTGATCATCATATAGTATTGTTGTTGAAGTATATAATGATCTCCTGGTCCTGCTTATTTCACTCAAAATCAGTTCGTGTAAGTCTCTCCAGACCTTAAAGAAAACATTTTTTAAGATGAACAGAAATCCAATTGCAAATGATAATCCAAATTCATTCAGAATTTAAGCCTGGGTTAGATGGGTAGGAACAAATTTAAATTCTTCCAACAAATGTTTGTTAAATTCCTACTATGTAATCCTATGATGTTGAAAGGCTTCTGGTAATTTCACAAACCAGAAGAGTCCAGAATAACTTGGGTGTGAAGACATGACTATTTCTTTTATAAGAAGATGTAGTAGAATGGGAAAGTACCCAGGAAACAGGAGCACTTGGTTTAAGAGCCCATTATATCACTTAAGAATGACCACAGGCAAATGACTTCTGCACTCTAAGGCTTGCTTTTGTCATTTACAAAATGAGGAAAACAATCCTTTCATGATTTCACTCACAATCTTCTTATATGTGTATATATATATAACTGAAACTGGAAGGACAACAAAAATATGAAAGGAAAAGATCTGCAAAGATTCTTCTTTTTAATAAAAACACTTTTAACCATTAAGAAGAATGGAAATCTCCACATTTCAACTCTGGGGAATCAGGCAAGGAAATTAACATTTTTATAGCACCTAACATGTATCAGCACAATTTAATTGTGCTAAATGCTTTACAAAGATTATCTCATTTGATCCTCATAACCCTTGAGATACATAATTAATAAGAGTCTTTAAGCTGCGTTTGAACTCATGTCTTCCTGACTACAGCCCTAGTCTTCTATCCATTGACCTACCCAACTACCTCTTACATCACAATCCCAGATTTGTTTCTTGAGGAAACAGAAATAGCATCAAAGAAAACAAAGATGAAAAAAGCATCTGGATTAGACCAGTTATAGGCAGAGAAAAGCAACAATTGAGAGGACATTATTTTGAGTATACTCAGCCTCACAGTATCTTAAACAAAACCAAAAGAGCAGTGTACACAGCAGAGCATTGTACACAGCAACAACAAGATTATACAATGACCAATTCTGATGGATGTGGCTCTCTTCAACAAGTGTGGTTCACAATATAGCATTTTCACTCTTTTTGTTGTTATTTGCTTGCATTTTATTTTCTTTCTCAATTTTTTTGGGGTTTGATTTGATTTTTTTTGTGCAGCAGGATAATTATATAAATATGTATGCATATACTGGATTTAACATATATTTCTACCATGTCTAACATATATTAGACTACTAATTTGGGGGAGGGAGGGAAAAAATGGTACACAAAGTTCTGCAAGGGTTAATGTTGAATTATCCATGCATATGTTTTGAAAAATAAAAATCATCCTAAAGGCAGTGAAAAAGCTCATGGTTTATGTAAGTAGTCGAAAACACAAGGAGTTATAAGAAAGTAGTGTAAAAGATGTCATAAAACAAGAATTCTTAGCCATTTTTTAATAACAAGGATCCTCTCTAAAATGTCTGGAGAAACTTGTTGACTTCTCAAATTAAGGTTTGTTGTCTTCATTCATAGTTGAAGAAAATGCTAAGCTTCAGTTAGAGATTATGGAGATAAAGATGTAATTCCCTCCTATAGAAGTTCACAGATTTCCTGAAATTTACTTATGGACCTAAGTTCTAAGTTAAGAACCTTATGAAAAAATGAAATTATGGGGGGAAAAAAGAAATAATGAATAACCCATGTTCATTGGTTACTGTTATTCTAGTAATACCAGGTATACTCAGTTCAGAGCATTTAACTAGATTCCTTTGCAGGGACCTTATGGGAAGGAGTTAGAAGGGATCTTAGAGATTCAGTAATCCAAACTCTTTTATTTTATGGAGGTAGGATCTGAATTCAGATCTTCCTGATGTGGTGTCTCTTGCACACCATACTGTCTGCCTGTCATACAAGATGGTTTGGAAGAGTGCCCTGTGATTTATATCACTGGAAAGACTATCTGCATGCATAAGTCCATAGACTTAATGGAATGAATTTTGTAGAAAGTGAAGGAAGAAAAACCTTTAAGAGAGAGTTGTTTTTTTTTTTTTAATTGAATATTTTACTTTCCTCCAGTTACATGGAAAAACAATTTTTCACATTCATTTTTTAAAATTTTGAATTCCAAATTCTTTTTCTCTTTTCCTCTCCTCTCTCTCACTAAGAAGGCAATTTGAACATACTTCCATGTTAGTCATATTGTGAAAGAAAAAAAAAAAAACAAGAAAAATAATGTTTTTTTAAAAAAAAGTATACTTTAATTTGCATTCAGACTCTATTAGTTCTTTTCCTGGAGATAGACAGCATTTTTGATCATAAGTCTTTCAAATCTGTCTTGGATCATTGTATTGCTGAATATAGCTAAGTCATTCACAGTTTATCATCTTACAATATTGCTGTTAATGTGTACAATGTTCTCCCAGTTATGCTCATTTCACTTTGCTTTAGTTCATGTAAGTCATTCTAAATTTTCTGAGAACATTCTACTTGTCATTTCTTATAGCACTGTAGTATGTCCTCACAATCATATATCACAAGTTGTTTAGCCATTCCCCAACTCATGGGCATGTCCTCAATTTCTAATTCTTTGCTACCACTAAAAAAAAAAAAAAAAAATCTGCTATAACTATCTTTGTATATACAGGACCTTTTCCTTTTTGCTGTTTTGTAAATCTCTTTGGGATACAACCTAGTAGTGGTATTGCTATATCAAAGGGCAGGTATGGTTTTAAAGCCTTCTGGGCATAGTTCCAAATTATTCTACTACTCCACCAATGGTGTATTAGTGGAATTTTTCTACATTCCTTTAAAATTTGTCACTGCCCATTTCTGTTATATTAGTCAATATGATATAAATGTGATGGTACAACAAAGTTGTTTTATGTAGAGGGCTGAAACTCTTAAAAGGTGTGCTTGAATCAGACCACCAAGCACTTAAGGCTGATTACCTATTGGACAATAACTCTATTAGCATATGTTTGGAATTTCTCTTCCCTCAATTAATGCTAACTCAATGTTTGGGGTTAAGAGAATTGTAGATAAGGATTAGGGGGTGGAGTGAGAGAGGGGAGAGAACTTCACTTGGCCTCAGGACAAGGAGAAAAGTGTGGAGATTCTGGACTCTAGAATCAAGGAGGATCCTTGGCAAAACTCCTGGCAATTTTATCCATCTCCTTCACTTCTTCCGCTAAAGACCAAGGATTTTTGCTTATCCTGACTCTTGCTGATCCTGAGGCCTCCAGGGAGTTAGCCTGGAATTTACAATTTTAATTTGCTTTTCTTTAATCTATAGTGATTTAGAACATTTTTTCATATGCCTATAGTCAGCTTTGATTAATTTGTCTGAAAAAATGCTTGTTTAGATCCTTTGACCATTTATCAATTGAGGAATGGTTCTTCTTAATTTTTTTTTTTTTTTAATAAATTTGATTCAGTTCTCCATGTATTTGAGAATTAAGGCCTTTTTCTAAGAAACTTGCTGTAAAACTTTTTTCAGTTTTGATTACTAAATGTATATTTTCCACCATACTATTTTCCTCTCTTATCCCACTTTCTCTCTCCTTTCACCCTGTCCATTCTCAAAAGTGTTTTAGTTCTGACTTTTACTTCTCCCAAATTGCCCTCTTTTTTTTTTAATCACTTTTCCCCTCACCTTCTCTTATCCCCTTCCCCTTTTACTTTTCTGTAAAGTCATGTAAATTTTTATACCCAACCCATATATGTTTATTCCTGAAAGAGAGAGTTCTGAGACTTCAAATGAATATCTCACATTTCTATGGTGCTTTTAAGGTTACAAATCCATTTCTTAAGGACAATGCTGTGAAGTAAATCTTTATCTGTTTCACTGCTAAGGAAACTAAGGCTCAGGGAAGGACATAATATACCTAGGTTCACACAGCAACTATACATCTGGGCTGGAATGGAACTGAGTACTTCTGAATAGGTGACACAGTGAAAATGACAATGGCCTTGGAGTCAAAAGACATTAACCTAGGACATCCTGACTCTGAATCTAATGAGCTAAAAGACTCTTTTTCTGTTTTGGTTCCCAGATCTCATTTTGCTATAGCAACTGAGCAGGGAAGGAGAAAAAAGCAGGATTCAAGCATCTGGGGTGCCAAGTGTGAAGGGGGACACAAACATGGAAGGTACATTAACAAATAGAAAACTGATTTAGATAAATTCCTGTAAATAATTTCTTCTGCTGTCTCTGAGGCTTTTAACTTAACCTTCCACCAAGAAAATCAATAAGCATTTCAACAGTAAAATTCTGTCTCATACACAAATGGAATTTTAATCTTTTGTTTAATCATGACTTAGTGTGCCTGGCTCCAGTCAGGGCAAAGGAAGAACAGCTCACTATGCAAGTTAACTATTTTCTTTTTACCCAGGAAAAAGAGTTGTCAAAGTATATCCTCATTCTGAGTCTGAATTCTCAGTATGAGTTTAGTGAATGCATTTATATTTCAGACTGAATTAATTCATATAAGAAAAGAAGAGTTGAATATGGTGAAATAAGACTATGGGAAAAATTTAAGAAGTTGTTAGTCTGATCCAGTTTTGGAAAAAGATAAAATTCTACTGTGAGTTTTATTTAGGTCTTTCTTCTAAAATGCATTCAAACTTTATTTTTGCTTTGATACTCAGTTAATTTGTATAAAAACTCTCTTTAAGAAGAAAAATCATATTCATGTAATTTGCTAAATAGATTATATAAATATGGAAAACAGAACACAGAATGTAACATTTCACATATGTATGCATATATCAGTATATATACATATAATTATATGTTGTTAATGTATATACAAATATGTACAACCAAAAAGATATGTATAATTATTTATATACATTGAGCGAGAGAAAAGGACATTTACATGACAGTATATACACATCACTTTATGGTTAAATTCACCTTTAAGGATATAGTTTAAAGAAGACTGGTCATTATTTTGCTAAGTGGTATAAAAGTGCTTTTAGAAACAGTCTTGATTTTGTGACATTTCAGTTTTGTTGTAATAGTAACAACAACAAAAAATAAAACATAGTTCTTTAGTTCTTTATTACTTACAGAATGACCTTCTTAAAAACAAAAACAAAAGAATTCCATAAAGAAGGTTGTATAATTATTATTCCTATTTTAGTAATAAGGAAAATGAGGACTAAATGAAGTGAGGTACTTGCCTGAGGTCACATTGCTAGCAATTAGGAGAGTTAAGATTTGAATCAAAAACTCCCAGACCAGAAATCTTTCCGAAATATCATCATCCTGATTGATGAGTCACAGGCTCATCAATACTTAAAGTTGGAAGGAGTCCTAGCAAAGAATGGAGTTAGAGGTGATTTTTAAAATGCAGATTAATGAATGAAAAATGTCAGAGCTAAACATCTTTACAGAGATCATACAATTCATATTATCAGCTAAGGAAACCGAAATCCTCCCAAGTCAAGTGATTTGCCCATGGAGACACACAGTAGGAAATGGTAGAACTAGGTCTGATTTTCAATCTAAAGCTCTTTCCACTACAGTAAGAGCATCATTGGTAAGGTTACAAGTCAGTCTTTGTTGTAAGTATACCACCACAAGTAGATTGCATTGAAAAGATCCAAGAGGAAACTTTCTCTTTTATAGGATTATTTTGTGTCAACAAAGGGAATTTTTTTTTTTAAGGTGGAGACAACTGATCACTCAATCAACTAAAAAAACTTTTATTAATTGCATAATATGTACTAGGCACTGGGCATATAAAGGCAGAATGAAGTAGCCCTTGCCTTCAAGAACATTAGCTCACCCTCACTAACTAGTACCCATCTAAGTAAATGCAAGATAATTTTGGAATAAGATGTGAGAGTGGTACTCATAGGAGAGTCTCAAATAGGAGGTAGCACTTGAGTTGAACTTTGAAGGAAGCTAGGGAATCTAAGAGGTGGAAATGTGGAGAAAGACTGCTAATGGAATGGAGCTGGCCTATGCAAAGAAAGAAAAGGAAATGTCTTTGGTAAGGAACAGAAAGAGGGACAGTTTGGTTGAACTGTTAAGACACTGAAGGAAAACAAGGATCATTGGATAAGAAAATGTACTTAAGTACATGAGAAAGAGATGGTTGAAATCAGATGTCTAAGTATTGAGAAGACTATATTTTAGTCTAGAGGGCAACTGGGATTCACTGTGCCTTTGTGAGTATGTGACATGGTCCCGCTTCAGGAAGATCACTTTGGAGGTTGTGTGTAATTAGGAAATTGGGGAGGGGAGAGGGTGACCAGTTTAGAAGGATTTTGAAAAGATGGAGGTAAAGCTAGCCAGCTACATAGAAACAAGAAGATCTGAATTCAAATTTAGCCTCAAAATTTACTAGTTATGCCACTGTAGAAGTTATTTAATCTGCCTCAATTTCTTAAAAAGTAAAATCGGGGTAATAATAATACCTATTTCCCAATGTTATTATGAGGGTTAAATGAAATATATTTATATAGTGCTTAGCAAAGTACTTAGCACATAGTACGTACTGTACAAATGCTCAATATTAGTAAAAAGGTAATTTAACAGTTAGAGCACTTGGGTCTTAATCCTTGCTCTTCCACTAGTGACTTTGGGCAAATCAATTCTTTTGGGTCCAGTTTCCTAATCTATAAAATAAGGGGGTTAGACTAGATCAGGAGTTGGCAACCTACAATTTGCTACTGGTTTTTATATGACCCTTGAGCTAAGAAAAGTAGAAATTAGCCCTTGTGCCCACTGGGCACAGTCACCAACCCCTGCACTATGTGGTCTCAAAAATTCCTTGAAGTTGGGAAATTCTTTGTTCTAAAGTCTGTTAAAGATTCTAAAATTCTGTTTTATGTGTTTAGTTTTCTCCCATCTCTGACATTCTGGCATTTCTTCTAGCTCTAACATACTATGTGCCTAAGATTCATAACAATGAGGATTCAGTCTTTCCCGCCCCAAGTCATGCTTGTTCCATCATTCTTTACACCAGTTGCAATGTGTCCAATTTGCTCTGCTCCAATAATTCCTCATTCTCTGCCCTTCTGAAACATAAGAATGCCACAACCTGAAACAAAAATGATCCCACAGTGGTCACCTATAGTAGTCACAAAAAGCAATTATTTCAGATTTGTGGTAACATTCCCTACAAAAACAACTATCGGTCTGAATGGGGACTTGTCCTACTTATTGTCAACTCCATCTCAGCATTACTGGAGAGCTTTTCTTAGCATAGAAGACAAGACTAATTACTGAAACTTTCAGGATTTTTTTTTTTTAAACAAAGTAGTCCTAGAAAAATTCACTTTGACACTTAAGGTGTGAAAACTCATTAAAATATTTTTAAAACTAAAGGAACAAAACCTAAAGATTTTCCTTCTGAGGCAGGAGGTTGCAATTTGCCTGACTCTGTGGAACATAAGCCCTAGGGACTTAGCTCGATACTGAAAACTGAATGCTCTTCTATGAACTAATGCAAAACAACACATTTTCCAAATGTAAGAAAAATCAGGTGTAAGAAGGAAGAACATTGATTCTTTTACCTTATGTCTCACAAATAATCAATTAAAGTTCTGATACCATTGCCAAGAGTCCCTTGAATCTCTCCTGTTTCCATTTTCAATGCCATGATTCCTACATGTACCATCCACTTCCATTTCCCTTTTCTAATTCATTTTACTCTACCCCCATAATGTTCCTAGTGAACAGCTTTGATCATGTTAGTTCTCTCTGCTCAAAAATGTTTATAATGCCCCTTGCCTACTGAATAAAGCTTTACCTCCAAAATTCTACTAGCCTGGCCCAAATATGTAACTTTTGAAGTCTTAGCTCATACATGTTAATATTCAAGGTAAATTGGTTGGTTTGCTTGCTAACATTGATCTCATATCTAGCCCTATAACAGGAATTCTCTTCCTTCTTCCTTTATTCTTGAGGCAGAGATGCAAAGGTCAATGCCTGCAAAGAACCAGATTAAAATGTAATTGGGAAATGTTTAACAAAATAAAAATATAACATAGATAATGTTAATTTGTGGTTCTGTAAATAAATATGTAGCTTTCAGGGATCCATTTCTATTTGAGTTTGACACCATTGCTTTAAAGCATTCTCAACTTCAAAAGAAAACTAAGATGGTCTCTCTTTCCTGAAACCCTCCCTGATCTCCCAGCTAGAAGTAATTTCACCCACTTTAAGTTTCTCACAGCTTTTTATAATGGCTCTTCCCTTTGCATATTTCATATTCTTAAAATCACCATGTGTAAATGTTTTAAGGCCCTTAATAGATTGTAAATTCTGTCAAGACAGAGACCATCTCTAACTCTGGCTCATAAAGTGCCTAGTGAAAGACTGTGTATATAATAGTTCTGTGTGTGTGTGTGTATGAAAAAAAAATTATATATATATATATATGTGTATGTATATATATATATGTATGTATATATATATATGCACATATATATTTATATGAATTGAATCAAATCTTCTTTCTAGAACTTTGGGCCACATATATGTTTATGAATCCTCTTTACAGAACCTTGGGGGCTTTTAAAACTTTTTAAAAATTTAATTTAATTTGGTTTTCAACTTACAAGCATTTATTTTTTTTCTCCCCTTTCATCACTTTATCCCCTGGGATAAAAAAGAAAAATACAAATTCTCATAACAGATATGCAAAAACAAGCAAAACATTTTTTTTTATTATCCATGTAATAGTCCTGAAGTCAGGAGGACCGGAGTTCAAATGTGATCTTAAGACACAACACTTCCTAGCTGTGTGACCACTTAATCCCAATTGCCTGGGTGGTGGGGGGAGGAAATGAGAAGGGAGTAAACTAAAGTGGTCCCACCAAAACCTAAAGTCTTTGGATACTACTTGTAAGTAGTCCAGACTCTTGGGAGTGCGATATCATGTAAAACTTACTCAAAAACAAAATTAAAAAAACAAAACAAAACAATCCTCTCAGAATTTAGACCTTCATTGAAAGTGGCCTCAGAAACTAATTTATCCAATGCCATCATTTTATTGATGAAGAAATTGAGGAACAGAGAGGTAAGGGAGTTGCCCACGGAGTCACAAGATCAGTAATATACATCAGAGGTAGAAGTTGAACTCCAACTAATTAATAATAATGTCTCAACTGATGTCTCTTTGAATACCACCACAGCAATTTCCTAATGTTTGTTTACTACATCTATTAAAACACTCTCTTAGAAAAAAGAAAACCAATTAAAACTAACCAACATGCCTGAAAATAAATGGTGGAACACTCCACTCCTGTGCCACTTCTCTGCTGAAAGGAGGAAAGTGTTTCATTATTCTTGAGGGCTATGGTTAGAATTGGGATCATAGATTTAGAGATAGAAGGAACTTGAATGATACATTTTGTCCAACCCTCCTCATTTTGTAAATGAGAAAAATGAGGTTCAAAAAGGGAAGGAGTAAACAAGTACTACCTGCTACAGGGTAGGCACCATGCAAAGTATTTTACAAATATTAAATTTTCTCCTCAAAATAGCTCTAGAAAGGAGGTGCTATAATCCCCACTTTATAGCTGGGGAAACTGAGGAACATTCTATCCACATTCAAGCAGCTATTTTTTTAGTGGTTTTGGTTATATTACAGTCATTACTGTCCTCCTAGTTCTCTTTTTAAAATTCATCATCACTTCAAAATGTTGTTCACATATTTCTCTGAATTCCTCAATTGGTTGTTTTTTATGGTATAAGTAAATATTACAATCATATATCTCAATATTTTAGACTGAGTGGACATATGCTTTATTTGTAATTCTTTGCAACTATAAAAAAATGTTATGATTACTTTGGTATATATGGGGCTCTTTGATTTCTGATATCATTTCCTGGAATTGCTGGAATAAGGGGTAGGAACGAATAATTTAGTTACTTTTTTTTCATAATTTCAATTTGTTTTCTAAAATGGCTTGACTAATTTACAGAACTATTTTTCAATAGTATATAGTAGTTTTCCTATCTTCCTGCATTCCCTCAAACACTATTTCTGTCTTTTATCACTTTTAAGATGAGTCTTAATGAGATAGTTTTTGACTTACTCAGGATATCCTATCACCTCTCACCTTAATTCCAAGAATCTACCCTTTTTATACCCTATGCCTAGGTTTGACCTAGAACCAAAATAAGTTCAAGAGATAATGGGGGAAGAGATTAGTCTTCACCTTAAAGTTATTCACTAAGCTAGTGTATCATAAACAGGGCAGGTTACCTAGTTATCTGGATTTGTAATTAAAATTTTTTTTCTAAAATTTGTTTGCCCTTTCAAAGATTATTTAGTCTAGTCCCCATGTCATAAACAAATTCTCATTATAACATTCTAGACAAGTGGTTATCAGAACATTTCTAGAAACAGATAGCTTGCTTTTGCTACCCCCAAGTTAGCCTATTTCATAAAGGAACACTCTTAATAAAGTTTTATTTTACATTCAGCTGAAATTATTTCTGTAGTTTCACACTCCTTGGTCTTCATTCTAAATATCATCAGGCTGCTCAAGTTTTATGTTTGCAATTTAGAATAACAAGAGAGGAAGCTAGGAGCATAGTAAAAGCCTGTCCAATTTGCCTTCCTTTCCATGCTCTTACACTCCCTCCAGGGAAGAACCCTGGTGGTTTGAGACTCAATGGAATCTGGCAAATGGATGTGACCCATTATAAATCTTTTGGTCGTCTGTCTTTTATCCACGTTGTGGTAGATACCTTTTCAGAATTCACTTTTGCAATACCAGCAGCAAAAGAGACAGCCAGAGTGATCACTGAATTCCTTATACAAGCATTTCCAATTATGGGTGTGCCACAAGCAATAAAAACAGACAATGGACCTGCATATACTTCTAAACATTTTGCACACTTTTGTACACAGTATAAGATTTTACATACCACGGCATACCCTTTAATCCTCAAGGACAGGCAATAGTAGAGAGGAGAAACAGAGACATTAAGATGCTCCTCCAAAAACAAAAGAAAGGGGGAGCCACAGGTAACCCTAGAGAACTTCTAAATCTAGCCCTTTATACTATTAACTTCTTGATTTTTGACAAAGATGCACTGGCTCTGGTGGACAGATTTTATAACCCACTGGAAGGGCAGAGTCCAGTACAAGCAGCTCCACTGTCTTTAGATAATTGCCAGGTGACGTGGAGAGACCCAGAAAGTGGCAAATGGAAGGGACCAGATAGGAGAGGGTTTGCTTGTATCTCCACAGATGGAGAAGGAATCAGAGGGATGCCAACGAGCCATATTCGTCTTGTCCATCGTAGAGAGATGGAGCAGACACTTGAAATGAAGGAGAAGACCCAAGAAACATCGGATGGTTCCGTTATTGACTGTGCCCACCACTGAAAGAGCCTGGCAGTTATGGCAACTGACTCATGGATATCAAAAATTGTTAATGAAACTGATGCAGAACTTCAAAACCCTCAGGAATCATTGGGTTCTCTGAGACATGATAAGACTGTTGTAGGACTTCAAAATCTGCTGGAATCATTGGATTCCCTGACACATGAAACAATGGACAATAGATTGGTTTTGGACTTGTTAGGATCCTTACAAGATGCTAAGTCAGTACTTAACAATTCTCTAGTTCAGAGTTCACACCCTTAAAGGAGTTCACTCATTGGTTCCTTAAGGAGTTCCCATAAGCCCATTCTCTGGGAGGATATAAGGAGCCAACATTGAGTGGGGTCAGTCAGTCTGGGAGTCTGATGTGAGTCAAGGGGAGAATATTAGGGAAGCTCAAGGAGATTCAGAGACAAAGGATTCAGTGGATTCACAAGTCTAAAGGAAAAGCCTGCTCATGGACTTCTGGGAGATTCACATCTAGGATTGAATTCTGGAAACCCACAATCGCACATGCTTGGAGGCAGAATCTGATTCATTCCCATTTCAACCTTCGTGATGTCTGGAGACTTTGGATTCAGAGGGAGCTAGAGACTGAAGCTGGCTGGAGACATTCTAACAGGAAAAGATTCAAGACTTTGAAGGACACAATATAGGATCTGGACTTTAACTCCTGGCTGCATTTTGGGGATTACTGGTACTGGAACTAAAACTAAGGCTGCCTCCAGAAGCTCCTCCAAGAAACCTGTCCCCCCCCACCCCCCAGAATGATTTACAATTTAGAGACAACAGAACATTACATTTTGGCGCCCAACGTGGGGCAAAGACTTTTGCTTATCCTGACTCTGGCTGACTCTGAGCCCTTCAGGGAGCTAGCCCAGACTTTACAGGACTATCTGTTGGCTGCTGAAGGAGGTGTATGTGTGACTGATGTTTACATACCCTTCTTCTAGGACTTCTGGAAATCCTTTACAACACCATGTTGATTTATATTGTTTGTTATATCACTACTTGCATGTACAATTCATGTTTGTTACACTACACTAAGCCTGCACTGGCTCTGGGGAGAGTCATCACTAATAGCCTGCGTGTTATTTCGATGTGCTTATGTAATGCCTCCCATGCTAATGGGTTTGTGCATACCTGTTTCTAATAAGACCCTTCAGCCCAGAAACCCGCTAACAATATCTGGCCTGACTCCCCACTTCCCTTTAATATTTTTCATTTTCCTTCCTGAGAAGGGGGGGGAATGGTCACCTCCTTTTTGGGGTTCTCACCTCCCTGAGAAGTCAAGGATGGCATGACCACCTGTGTTCTAAAACAAAAGAAAGCAGGAGATGTAAAGGGCAGAAACTCTTAAAAAGTGTGCTTGAATCAGATACCCAAGCACTTAAGGCAAATTACCTATTTGATATGAGACAATGACTCTATTAGCATATGTTTGGAAGAATGGCCCTTCTCACCATTCAGTGCTTATTCAAAGTTTGGTGTATACAGATAATAGGCAAAGAGTAGAGGGGGGGGGGGGGAAGAGCCAAACTTCACTTGGCCTCAGGAAGAGGAGGAGAAAAGTGTGGAGATTCTGGATTCTAGAATCAAGGAGGATCCTTGGCAAAATTCCGGGCAGTTTTGTCCATCTTCTTCACTTCTCCCCCTGAAGACCAAGGAGTTTTGCTTATCCTGACTCTGGCTGATTCTGAGGCCTCCAGGGAGCTGGTCTAGACTTTACAAAATTCTTTTTCCAGCCCCTCAGATATTTGAAGACACTACCAACCACCCCTTAGCTACAGCAATCCTTTGTAATGTACTCTATGGAACAACTCCATGCAATTACATTTGAAAAACCTTAATGGAAAAGGTCTTTATGCCATTTGTAGATAAATAAAAGCTTCCATGAGGCTGCAATAGAAAGACTACTTATGGGGATAGAATTTTAAGACAAGGGTTATGGTTGTGACATGGCTATTAACTTGCTATGTGATATTTGGCAAGTAATTTCTTTTTCCAGTTTTTCATATGTTAAATGAAAGCGGGCTAGATCTTTAAAGACATTTAAAGTTCCGGTGTTTCCTGTTCTCTTCTTGCTATGACATTCTGTTTTATGTTTACTAAACATTTTACGTTCTCTTTCAGTTGTGAGCATCTGTTTCATGTTTTGTTTACTCTATAAGAATAGGATATGTGTGTGTGTGTGTGTGTGCATGTGTGTGTGTGTGTGTCTGTGTGTTTGTATGTGTAAAATTTGAAACTTGGCATTCCCAGGGAGAAGCAAATGAGGCCCCTCACGAATTAGATATGTCTAATTCAATCCCCAATGAATAGTACTATGGTGCCTTTGGAGATTAATACCGAAGTAAGATCAGATAACAATGCCAAGCAAAAAGGTTACATAAAGGAAAGACAGTGGCATTGTATATTGCCCACATGCTCATCTAACAGGGTTTCTTTAAAAAAAGAAGAAAACAAAAAATTTTAAGTTTCTCACTTATATATGGAATTTTATGGCTATTTATATTTTGCATTCAACATCCCACTTCATTTCCATAAAGATCCTATGAGTTAAGAGTATAAGTATCCCCACTTGATAGAAGAAAAATCTAAGACTTCATTCAAGAAATCAATTTATTTTTCTACAGCCACAAGATTAGAAAGTGAAAGATTCAGAAGTCAAACTCAAGATGAGGACCTGATTCTACTCTAATATTTCTCCAGATACATCATAAAACAAAATTTTCAGCTTTTTTATCTCCCCTAGATTGTTAAAGTAGGAAAGTTTCACTTTTATCTTTGTATTCCCAGTACACAGTACACTTCCTGGAATGGAGTAGGTTCTTTATAAATATTTGTTGAATTGAATGCCTTTACAAACCAGTATTCTCACTCCTCGCTCACTCGTAAGGAAATGGCAATCTCTCTAAGCTGGGAGAAACTGCTCTATCCATAAACAAGTTCTTATTTAATATTTAATTCATCTAGATTGCAATCCCCAGTAGCACATAAATGACAGAGAGATTAAAAAGCCCTGGTCTTGGCCATTAGGGATCTGGAATCCAGACTATTAATTCAAGATATAACTATCTTTTGGATAGTGACCAAGTCACTTGCTTCACCTTTTTGGTAGACATTTTCTTCACCTTAATAAAATAAGGGAACTGAACTAGATTGTCTTTGGATCCCTGACAACCTATGTTCTTAGAATCTTTCTAACTCTACAATTCCATGTTCTTAGGATCTTTCCAGCTCTGCCATTCTATAGTTAGCCTACATTCCAAGATCTCTTACAGTCTAAAAAAGTCTATAATTATACTTGTTAAAAGCCAAGGTTGAGGCCTTTGACTATAATAGGTTGAGAGACCTCCTTACTTCACCAAAGCTCTTAAACTATAACTTGGTTCTGAGTCTACTGGGCTTTCTGAGTCAATACTGATCTTATTGAATTCCCTAAATAGTTTGTGACAGGAAAATTTTGCTATGAAAAACTACTTTGCCTGAAGGATAATATATTTAGGGTAGGTAGATCAAGATTTTCCTGTTCACTGGGAAAGAAAAGAAGAAGATTCCATGGAATGATTTTATGGAGTGAGGGACATGACTTAACTGTATTATTAAAGGCCCAAGTTGAGAAGAGGTAGAATCTTGTTGCCTTGAAAACAGACTTTTGATTTCTTTCCAGCATTTATTTTTACTTAAGAACAATGTTTAAACGTACTATGTGTCTTTTCCTCGTCAGCTTCTGATTTCAATTAGAGCAAAATTCACAAAATTCTTCAGTAAAATTCCATAAGCACCATAGGCTTTTCAGCTCTTGGTTTTTCTACAGCTTTGTAAATAAACACTGAAGCATCTGCTATAGGACAGGTATCTGCCAGATTTCTTTTCTATGGAATTATAAAACTATAAGTGACCTTAAATATAGAATGTTAAGGCTGTCTGGAAACAATCTTCAAATCCAGAATATTGAGCACTATGGCTTGAAAAAACCTTGGAAACCAGGATGTCAAAGCTGCAAGTGGTCTTAAGATCATCTAGTCCAATCTTCTCATTTATCATGAAAAAATGGAAATTCAAAAAGTGAAGTAGCTCATCCCAGATAAAAAAGTAAGTAACGAGATGATAAATAAATTAGAGGAACATAGGATAGTTAATTCTCAGACTTGTGGAGGAGGAAGGAATTAGTGACCAAAGAAGAACTAGAGATCATTATTGATCATCATAAAATAGAAAATTTTGATTATATAAAATTAAAAAGCTTTTGTACAAATAAAACTAATAATGCAAGTAAGATTAGAAAGGAAGTAACATTTTTACAGTTAAAGATTCTGATAAAGGCCTTATTTTCCAAAATACATAGAGAATTGATTCTAATTTATAAGAAATCAAGCCATTCTCCAACAGATAAATGGTCTAAGAATATGAAAAATTTTCAGATGATAAAATTGAAACTATTTCCACTCATATGAAAGAGTGTTCCAAATCACTACTGATCAGAGAAATGCAAATTAAGACAACTCTGAGATACCACTACGCAACTGTCAGAGTGGCTAAGATGAATGGAAAAACTAATGATAAATGTTGAAGGGGATGTGGGAAAACTGGGACACTGATGCATTGTTAGTGGAATTGTGAATGAATCCAACCATTCTGGAGAGCAATCTGGAATTATGCCCAAAAAGTTATCAAACTGTGCATACCCTTTGATCCAGCAGTGCTACTACTGGGCTTATTAATACTAAAGAAGGGAAAGGGACCTGTATGTGCCAAAATGTTTGTGGCAGCTCTTTTTGTGGTGGCTAGAAACTGGAAAATGAGTGGATGTCCATGAGAATGGCTGAATAAACTGTGGTACATGAATGTTATGGAATATTATTGCTCTGTAAGAAATGACCACCAGGATGAATACAGAGAAGTTTGGAGAGACTTACATCAACTGATGCTGAGTGAAACGAGCAGAACTAGGGGATCATTATACACTTCAACAACAATACTGTATGAGGATGTATTCTGATGGAAGTGGATATCTTCAACAAAGAGAAGAGCTAATCCAATTCCAATTGATCAATGATGGACAGAATCAGCTACACCCAGAGAAGGAACTCTGGGAAATGAGTATAAACTGTTTGTACTTTTGTTTTTCTTCCCAGGTTATTTTTACCTTCTGAATCCAATTTTTCCTGTGTAACAAAAAATACGGTTCTGCACACATATATTGTATCTAGGAAATACTATAACATATCTAACATGTATAAGACTGCCTGCCATCTAGGGGAAGGGGTGGAGGGAAGGAAGGGAACAATTGGAATAGAAGTGAGTGCAAGGGATAATGTTGTAAAAAATTACCCATGCATATGTTCTGTCAATACAAAGTTATAATTATATAAAAAAAAGTTAATAAGTAGCATTCATAATTAGAATCCAGGTCTTTTAAATCTTTTGATCAGTTGAAGAAGAAATAGAATTAATACATTTTAATTTTAGCAAAGCATTCTTAATTAGCTCACTGGCATAATATACTGTGAGATTTTGAAATATAACAATGCACCCTTTGAATATGGAAAAAAACATGGACCCTTGGCTAATGACGACAGTGTTCTTTCAGGCTTATTGGCAAACTGAAAATGAGGCATATTAAATTATTAGATGTGATGCTTTCTACTTTGCTTATTGGGAAATAAACATTTTACATCTCCAATAAGAACTAGAAAATCAATCTCTGTCTCTGTGTTGGTCTCTCTCTCATTCCTTTTCCTTTTTTTTTTGTCTCAGTCTCTCTCTCCTGTCATGCAAAGAACAAAGGAAGTCCAGAATGACTAGTAAATCACTTTTTAATTGGCATGTTAGAATCATAGACATAAACACAGATGAGACCTAAAAACATAACCAAGAAATGGCATCAAGGAGTAAAGGAAAGGATATGAAATTTTGAGTGAGAGTAGCTAAATCTCAGTGCCAGCTCTGCTACCACATTAGCAGTAATAATCAGGACAAAGTCATTTAATACCTACAGACCTCAGTTTCTTCAGCTGTAAAATGAGAGGGCTGGGCTATATTTAATTTAATAAATGTTCACCATTTGAATTAAATGGCTAACAAATATAATGAGAGTAGAGAGAGCATTGCCTTTGGATTTCTGAAGATCAGGGTTCAACAGAAATTGAATAGCTATGTGACTACAGAGAACTCATTTAACTTCTTAGTGAGCTGGCAAATTTTTATGACTACAAGTTGAAGATAAATTACTCATCTGTGTCAATGGAGAGAATTTTCATACTGTTGGTTCCCTTCACTGATGATATCAGAAGTCTGACACAAAACCCAAACAACAACAAAACTAATCTTCATGGCATGCTGATAAAGGACAAAAAAATGAAAAAGCCTCTTAAGCTCTAACTTGTTTTTCTTTCCAACTTTGTTGTTATTATATAAATTATTGTTCTGATTCTGCTCACTTCACTCTGCAATACTTTATACAAGGCTTCCCAAGTTTCTCTAAAATTGTCCCCTTCGTAATTTCTTACAGTACAATATTATTTCATTATACTCATATACCATTTGTTCTACTGTTTCCCAAATGATGGCCATTCCATTAGTTTTCAAGTCTTTGCCACTACAAAAAGTAATATTTATATTTGTGCACATATGCCGCCAACCCATTAACTTTTTTTTTTTTTTTTTTTTGGCCGAGGCAATCTGGGTTAAGTGACTTGCCCAGGGTCACACAGCTAGGGAAGTATGATTTAAACTCAGGTCCTTCTGACATCTGGATTGGTGCTCTATCCACTGTGCCACTTAGCTCCCCCTTTTGTTTATTTTTAAAGATGAGAAAATTGATGCATAGTTTAAGTGACTTTCCTAAGGAGACATAGCTAGTAAATGACAAAGCCAAGATACCACCCAAGCTTAATCTTTTGACTCCAATTTCATGGAGGAGAAACCTAAACTGAACCTTGAAGGAAAATAAGGATTCTAGGAGGAAGAGGTCAAGATGGACCAAAGTCTATTTATAGTTTATACCTAGAGGATGACTGTGCAACTAACTATATGGAGCTAGAATACAGAATTCATAGTTCAATTAACAACTAGTAGTAGTCCAGCTTGGTTTAATCATATAAAAGTACATATGTGAAGGAAAATAATAAAAAACAGTAAGGAAAGGTGTTGGGATTACTAGGTGAGAACTCGGGTTGTCTGGATAGTGACAAGGTGAGAATTCAGGTTGGACGATTACAAGGTGAGAACTCAGGTTGACTTGATGGAAGGAGCAGGCTCATTGGCTGAGGTGGTTCTTCCCAGAAGCCCTTGCATTATCCCACGCCCATTCTCTGGGAGAATAAAAGAGAGGACTCTCAGAGATAGAGGAAGACTCTCTGCATTACATCAGGCCTGACGGAGCTCTCTGCAGGAAGGGAAGTCACTTCTAAGGACAAGAGTTAACAGCAACTGCCTGGAGACAACGGTTCACTACAGGAAGAAGAATCTGTCTTAAAGATTTGAGTAGACACAGCAGATCTCTTCCCAGAGAGCGATCCGGCAGCTTCTGGAGACGACAGCTCACTACAGAAAGGTAGTTTGGAGGGAGAATTTTTAAGTATCAACTTGAGAAAATTTTATTTTACCCTAGAAGCAATAGGGGGTCAGAATGGAATGAATGTCAGAACCAGAAAACATATTGCCCAAAAAGGTAGATCAGAAGTGATTTGGGCTCAGGGAAGCTATATATTTAGAGGAAAGGAAGAAATAGGCTCTTTCCTGAATGCCAACATGCCACATTAATCTGAGAAAAATAAATTTAGATCATTAGCAGATTCTCTTCATTCTCCTTCCTTCTGCTGCTATCCAGTAATTTCACTTCTATTGAAATACTTCTGTAGGGAAATTGAAGACTAATAAAGATGTGAACAAAAATTAATCAGTCATTACTTGAAGGTAGTGGGAACAGAATTCCTACTGTTACCTAGGTTACCTGAACTCACTTAAGGAATCAAATGTTCACTTCCCCTGTTTATCTTAATTAATCAAATTTATGCAGATTACTACTACCCCTCCCAATTCATCCCAGAATCATGGGGATGATTTATATACTCCTCTGTAATCCATACCTACTTGAGGCAGGCAATACATATCAGAAATGATACTTACAATTATATTTCACTTTACAGTTTGGAAAGTGCTTTACACACACATTATTTGATCTTCACAAAAACTCATCAGGAAGATATATGTTAATATTCCCATTTTATGGATGAGGAAAGTCAGACCCAGAATCATGAAGTAAATTGGCCAAAGATGACAGATCTCAGACTATAGCCCAGGATTTTGGATTCTGGAGTCCCTGGGTGGCAGACATGGGTAGAGCTGAGAGATAGAAGCCTCAGCTTTCTACCATGTGTCTTTTAGCACTTGTCACTTCATTTTTTAAAAAGAAATTTTAGTTTGCTGTATCTATTAAATGGGGATGATAATATATGCAATATTATTTCACAGGGTTATTGGCAAGAAAATGATGCATACCTTATAAAGAAGTTTAAAACTGTGAGTAGTACTAATCGAGTGCAATGGGAGCAGCCAAGAAGAACAGAAGAATGCTGTTTACAAAGCTGAAAACAAAACTGCAAATATTCTATTAGAAAAGATGTAAGTATAAGTGGTATTATTTGATCTACTCAAAAGGAATAAATCAGACCTGAGAATCTACTGATTTGATGATGAGACTGAAGAATGAGGATTAACTCTTAGAGTGAATATAACTTTTTTTCTTTTCTTTGTGTGTATAAAAATAATATTGCCCTGTTCTCTTGACTGACCTGGTTCTAGATCAGGTTTAGATTTTCATTTTTCCACTCTTTTTTATATGTTGGTTCCTCTTTCACTTCCTTGAATAAATGAAAGAAGACTGCATAGTTGGCAATTGCTAAGTTGCTGACTGAAATGTACTGTGGCTCATGGGCTACTAAACCTGTAGACATAATCCTCAGTCTGCTTTCCAGCCTATGCATACATTCTGGAAGAAAGAAGTCATTTATGGAAAATTATACCATTTAATATTAAAGTATGTACTCCACTATCAGTCTGTTCCTCTAGTGGCATTTCTTTTATATTATGGGACTGGGACCTCTATTTTTCTAAACATGTAATATATCAATCATTGTCCAAAATGATCATGGAACATAGAATGTTCAGAGTTAGAAGGTATCTTGGAATACAAGCTATAAGAGATGAAAGACGACTTATAATTAGATGTCATAAATTAAAGGAATTTTTATCAATCTTTAGTCTAATCTTGTTATTTGACAAGGGAGGACACTAAGATACCAAAGAGGTAAGGCCATTCAACCACTATCATTTAGATGGTTAGTGGTAGAGTTAAAATTGGAGTCTATGTCCAATTTTCATTTTTCTACTATATGTTCAGTACTTGAGTGAGGATGCAGCAGGAGGTGATTAGTAAAGGAGAGGGTGAACAAGATACATAACCTTCAATAAATAAACAAAAAAAAAATAAGAGAAATAAATAGTGCTTAGTGGGACTAGATCTCAAACAATGCTCCAAAGTAATAATCACGAAAATTTTTTGGTACTCGTTAAAAAGTAGAGAAAACAATCAATCAAGAAGAAAAGGTACACTACATAGGGAGGGAAATCAATGTAAAGTACAGAGTGGGATAAGGACTTAATATTTGACAAAACCACTGCGAAGTAGTCTGACAGAAATTAGATCTACACTGACATCTAACACTACATACCAAAGTAAGCTCTCTTCCTTGAGAGAAACAAGGGAGAAAAGTATTTGTGTAGCTGTGGACAGCAGAGGAGTTCCTTTTACACAAATCTAACCAATTCTAGAAGGGAATCGTTAACTGGAGAAAAAAAAATTCTTTTTTTTTTTTTTTTCTGGTGATGAAGGGCAACATTTATAGAGCACTGTAAGCATGCAAAATATTTTGTAAATAGTATCTTAATGCAAGCTCAAAATAACCCTAGATACAGGTTTTTTTATCCCCAATTTACAGATTGTCTTTTGTCCTTCATCTTTAAAGAGGTCCAATGGCATTGTGGGGTGATAGCTTGGCTTATGTGTAAATTGGACTTAAGTGAGGCAGAGTTGAATAAAATCATCAGGCTCACTCCTCTGGAGTCATCAAAGTCTAGTGACAAGATAATTGTCAGAACAACAGCCAATGGTCCAGGATGCAGTGGATGACCCAGTTGTGACAGTTGATCAAACTTTCTTTTTCTTTTTTTTTTTTTTTAATTTTATAATTAAATTTTTTGACAGTATATATGCATGAGTAATTTTTTTTAATAAAATTATCTCTTGTATTCATTTTTCCAAGTTTTCCCCTCCCTCCCTTTACTCCCTCCTCTAAATGACAGGCAATCCCATACATATTAAATGTGTTACAGTATAACCTAGATACAATATATGTGTGTAAATCCAATTTTCTTGTTGCACGGTAAGAATTGGATTCCGAAGGTATAAGTAACCTGGGTAGAAAGACAGTAGTGCAAACAGTTTACATTCAATTCCCAGTGTTCCTTCTCTGGGTGTAGTTGTTTCTGTCCATCATTGATCAATTGGAAGTGAATTGGATCTTCTTTATGTTGAAGATATCCACTTCACTCAGAATATGTCTTCATACAGTATTGTTGTTGAAGTGTATAATGATCTCCTGGTTCTGCTCATTTCACTCAGCAATAGTTCATGCAAGTCTCTCCAAACCTCTCTGTATTCATCCTGCTGTTCATTTCTTACAGAGCAATAATATTCCATAACGTTCATGTACCACAGTTTATTCAGCCATTCTCCAATTGATGGACATCCATTCATTTTCCAGTTTCTAGGCACTACAAAAAGAGCTGCCACAAACATTTTGGCACATACACGTCCCTTTCTCTTCTTTGGTATTTCTTTGGGATATAAGCCCAATAGCAGCAATGCTGGATCAAAGGGTATGCACAATTTGATAACTTTTGGGGCATAATTTCAGATTGCTCTCCAGAATGGCCGGATTCTTTCGCAACTCCACCAATAATGCATCAGTGTCCCAGTTTTCCCACATCCTCTCCAACATTCATCATTATCTTTTCCTGTCATCTTAGCCAATCTGGCAAGTGTGTAGTGGTATCTCAGAGTTGTCTTAATTTGCATTTCTCTGATCAGTAGTGATTTGGAACACTCTTTCAATTTCATCATCTGAAAATTGTTCACATCCTTTGACTATCAATTGAAGAATGGTTTGATTTCTTATAAATTAGGGTCAATTCTCTATATATTTTGGAAATGAGACCTTTATCAGAACCTTTTAACTGTAAAAATATTTTCCCAATTTGTTACTTCCCTTCTAATCTTGTTTGCATTAGTATTGGTTGTACAAAAGCTTTTTAATTTGATGTAATCAAAATCTTCTATTTTGTGATCAATAATGATCTCTAGTTCTCCTTTGGTCATAAATTCCTTCCTCCTCCACAGGTCTGAGAGGTAGACTATCCTCTGTTCCTCTGGTCTATTTATGATCTCATTCTTCATGCCTAAATCATGGACCCATTTTGATCTTATCTTGGTATATGGTGTTAAGTGTGGGTCCATATCTAATTTCTGCCATACTAATTTCCAGTTTTCCCAACAGTTTTTTTTTCAAATAATGAATTCTTATCCCAAATGTTGGTATCTTTGGGTTTGTCAAACACTAGATTGCTATAGTTGTACCCTGTTTTGTCCTGTGTACCTAATCTGTTCCACTGATCGACTAGGTATTAAGAAATAACCAATATCAAATGTTTTTTGTGACTGCTACTTTATAATATAGCTTTAGATCAGGTACAGCTAGACTACCTTCATCTGACTTTTTTTTCATTAATTCCCCCACCCCCAAAAAATTCTTGCAGCAAGACTCTCTAATAACATTTCATATCCAAGAGAATAAGGAATAGAGTTATATGTGGGAGAAAAGACATCTTTTGAGAGAAAAATGGTCATGGACCACAAAATTTGTAGACATAATCCTCAGTCTGCTTTCCACCTATGTATACTTTCTGGAAGAAAGAAGTTATTTATGGAAAGTTATGTCATTTAATATTAAAGTATGTACTCCACTATCAATCTTTTCCTCTAATGACATCTTTTCACTTTATGGGACTGGGACCTCAAGAGATAAATGATCAAAAACAGAACATGAAGTTTTCAAAGAAAAAATCCAAGTTATCAATAGTCATATGAAAAAGTGCTCATAAGAACAAATTAAAACCCCTCAATAAAATATCAAACTTGAAATCCTAAAAATAAAAGGAGAGATTAATAAAATTGAAAGTAAAAAAAACTATTGGATTAATAAATAAAACAAAGAGCTAGTTTTATGTAAAAACCAACAAAATAGACAAACCATTAGTTAATTTGATTAGAAAAGGAAAGAGGAAAATCAAATTGTTAGTCTCAAAAGTGAAAAGGGAAAACTTTCCACCAATGAAGAGGAAATTAGAGCAACAATTAGGAGTTATTTTACCCAACTTTATATATATTTATAAATTTGATAGTCTAAGTGAAATGGAGGAATACCTACAAAAATATAAATTGCCCACATTATCAGAAGAGGAAATAAATTACTTAGTCTCATTTTAGAAAAAGAAATAGAACAAACTATTAATCAATTCTCTAAGAAAAAATCTCCAGGGCCAGATGGATTCACATGTGAATTTTATCAAACATTTAAAGAGCAATTAACTCCAATACTATATAAATTATTTGAAAAAATAGGGAAAGGACTCCTACCAAATTCCTTTTATGATAAAGACATAATACTGATACCTAAACTAGGATGGATAAAAATAGAGAAAAAAAATTATAGACTAATTTCCCCAATGAATATTGATGCAAAAATCTTAAATAAAATATTAGCAAAAAGATTACAGTAAGTCATCCCCAGGATAATACACCATACAAATAGCATTTATACCAGGAATGCAGGGCTGGTTCAATATTAGGAAAACTATTAGCATAATTGACTATACCAATAACCAAACTAACAAAAACCATATGATTATCTCAATAGATGCAGAAAAAGCATTTGATAAAATCCAACACCCATTCCTATTAAAAAACACTAGAGAGTATAGGAATAAATGGACTTTTCCTTAAAACAATCAGTAGCATCTATTTAAAACCATCAGCAAGCATCATATATGATGGGGAACCATTCCCAATAAAATCAGGGGTGAAACAAGCTTGCCCACTATCACCATTATTATTCAATATTGTATTAGAAATGCTAGCTTTGACAATAAGAGAAGAAAAAGAGATCAAAGGAATTAGAATAGGTAATGAGGAAACCAAACTATCACTCTGCAGATGATATGATGGTTTACTTAAAAGAACCCTAGAGAATCAACTAAAACTATTAGAAGTAATCCACAACTTTAGCAAAATTGCAGAATACAAACTAAACCCACATAAATCATCAGCATTTTTATATATCACTAACTAAATCCAACAGCAAGAGATACAAAGAGAAATTCCATTTAAAATAACTTTTGATAGTATAAAATATTTGGGAATCTATCTGCCAAGGAAAAGTCAGGAACTATATAAGCCAAACTACAAAACATTTCCCATACAAATAAAGTCGTATCTAAACAATTGGAAAAATATCAAGTGCTCTTGGACAGGTCAAGTGAATATAATATAATATAATATAATATAATATAATATAATATAATATAATATAATATAATATAATATAATATAATATAATATAATATAATATAATATAATTAATATATGAATATAATAAAGATGACAATACTTCCTAAACTAATCTATTTATTTATGGCTATACCAATCAAACTCCCAAGAAACTATTTTAATAACCTAGAAAAAATAACAACAAAATTCATATGGAAGAATAAAAGGTCGAGAATTTCAAGGGAACTAATGAAAAAAAAAGTCAGATGAAGGTGGTCTAGGTGTACCTGATCTAAAGCTATATTATAAAGCAGCAGTCACCAAACCCTTTGGTATTGGCTAAGAAACAGACTAGTCGATCAATGGAACAGATTAGGTACACAGGCCAAAATAGTCAATGACTACAGAAATCTAGTGTTTGACAAACCCAAAGACCCCAGCTTTTGGGATAAGAATTCACTGTTTGACAAAAACTGCTGGGAAAATTGGGCAGATAGGTGGCGCATTGGATAGAGCACCAGCCCTGAATTCAGGAGGACCCGAGTTCAAATCTGATCTCACTTAACACTTCCTAGCTGTGTGACGCTGGGCAAGTCACTTAACCCCAGCCTCAGGGGGGAAAAAATGCTCAAAATCAACAATTAGAGAAATGTAAATTAAAACAAATCTGAGGTATTATGTCACTATCAGATTGGCAAAGAAAACAAAAATGGGAAATAACAATATCTGAAAAGGTTATGGGAAAATAGGCACATTCTACACTGCTGAAGCTATGAATTAATCCTGTCATTCTGGAAAACAATTTGAGACTATGTCCCTTCTCTAAAGGGTGCATAGCCTTTGACCCAACAGCACTACTACTAGAGAGGCAAATGAGTTCAAAGAGGAAAAGGAGCCAATGTACAAAAATATTTATAGAAACTCTTTTTGTAGTGGTAAAGAAGTAGAAACTAAAAGAGATGGAATCATGGAAGCATTTTTTAAATACTCAGAAAAAATAATAAGAAAGCTAGAAGGAAACACAGACAAACATAGTAGCTTTCAAAGTTATATGTTGAATTTATTATATACTTAAAAAGAAAATCAAGTTGCATATTATATTCATATTTTCATACATAATTCTTTTGCACAAAGAAATATTTGTTTTACTTGGTATATGTTAACTTATAAAAGAAAAAGATTATTAAGGGAAAAAGTTGTGGGAGTAATATAAAATGGATTTGGGTCAGGGTTCTTGTGTGAAGGAGGTAAAATTAGGAACTAGTACAAATTTAATTTTATTGCCTATTTCAAAGGGAAGGAAGAAAAGCTGTGGTTTCTGACCTCTATGGAAAAGTCCTTCAGGATTTAGTTATCTCTAAAATGGAATTAGGCCTAGACTAATTTTATTTCTTTATTTTTCATTGTATTCACAAGTCCTTGAGTGCCTTTTCAAATGAAGGTAACCCCGGTAGTGTTATTCTAACTTAACAGACAGGACAAGGAAACTGAGACTGTGGGAGCCTCTCAGACCAAGTGTTTATATTCAGGTCTTGACTCCAAAGTCAGTTCTTTTCCACTATATAGTGTAATCCCTGTAAAACTGACCACAGGATTTCCAAGAACCCCATTACCTCTAAAATTTTATGTTTTGTTTTCTAATAAGATTCTTACATCATGTTACATCTGGTTGTTAGAATTAAATCAGATCTATGCTATTGAAAACAAGAAGTCTGGATGAGACAATTTATAAGATCCATCACATTCTTAAGTTTCCTTCAGCTTTAATATTCTAAGACTCTGAGTTTACTTATTAACAATGTTTTGTGCAGCACAAGGTTTAATTCTTCTCATTGTGCAAATCTGCTTTGGATTTATGGAGTGTTTTGATTCTGAATTTACAAGATGTATCTTTAATTGCTTTGAATTTGTATAATTTCATACTGTTTATTGCCTAACAGCAGTGGTTTATGTATATCAACAAAACTATTGCCCTCCTAGGAGATGGTTGAACAATCCCCTTTATAAAAATTAATTCCTTTGGTATTTTAATCTCTGCTGAGCATTTTACATATCTAGGCACTATGGTGGACAGTAGAGTGGCACAATGGATAAGAGAACTGGGCCTAGAGTTAAGATGACTTATTTTCCTGAGTTCAAAGCTGGCCTGAGATATTTACTAGTTGTATGAGCCTGGGCAAGTCACTTAATCCTGTTTTCTCATCTAGAGAGCTAGAAGAAAAGCTGGCAAACACACCAATACCTTTGCCAAGAAACTCTAAATACAAGGGGGCAGTGAGGTGGTACAATGGCTATAGTAATGATCCTGAGTTCAGGAATAGAAAGACTTGAGTTCAAATTCAGTTTTTTCAGACACTTGACACTTACTAGCTTGACCTGAGCAAGTCACTTAACTTGGACTATCTTGTGAAAACAAATAAACTCAAAACAAATGGGGTTACACAGAGTCGACCACCACTGAAATGACTAAACAACAAAGGCAGTATGTTATACCTAAAAAAGAATACTAGGTTTGAAGTCAGGAGATCTGGGCTCTTGTTCTTGCTCCACTGTTAATTCATTTTGTAAACTTAAGCAAATCTTTTCCCTTTGAGTGCATCCCCCTTTATTTCCCACCTCCTGGCTTCTTTTAAGCCCTGGCTAAAAACTGACCTTTTTGCAGGAAATCTGTGCCACGCTTCCTTAATTCCAGTGCCTTCCATCTGTTGATTACTTTTGATTTATCCTGCTTGTACATAGTTGTTTGTATGCTATCTCACTCTTGAACTCATGAGCTCCTTAAAAGCAGGGACTGCCTTTTGGCTTTATTTTATTTCCAGAATTTAGTATAGTGCCTGCCACACTGTAGGCACCTAATGTTTACTGAATGCTTGATCTGTAACTTGATTTGAACTAGAGAATCTAGAAAGTCCCTTTAAGATTTAGTATTATATCATAAATAAAAGAATGAAGCTTTAGAAAAAATGTAACTCAAACTATCTTAAAATACCTATCTCTAAGGTTACTTTTGACTAGAATATTAATATGACTTTCGACTAGTAGCCCCTCTGTGGTGGAGATTTCTAACTGTAGCACAGCTTCTTCCCTAGTGCAGAATTTATTAGAAAGGTGTACAAAAAAATCTCTTCACAAATATCTTCAATGAAAGATAACTCATTACTTTTCCCAAAGAAGAATATTCCGTATTCTCAGTTTTGAAGTTGCATGGAGTCAAAAATCTTCCTCTGCAATTCCTACCCATTGTTTGTAGTTTTGATCTCAAGGGGAAAAAAAAAAAGTCTAAAATCCCCCCTTCAAATATGTGGACACAACAATCACATACTACTTTTAGGGAAAGCAAAATTGAAATTTCATTTTCAAGAAGTTTCTATATTAGCCTCTGAAGGAGATAAAAGCATAGGAGATTACTACAAGGATTTTACTTTGATAAACTGCTTGAGGTCCTTGTTTCCAAGAGTTTTATTCACTTCTTCCATTAGGACCAAAGGTAGAGGATGAGTTGGTAAGTTTCAATGATTGCTTATGAAATCAAATTACTGAAGTCAGGAACATTTATTGACTTCTGAAAACAAATTTTTCACAGGTGATATATATATAGATATAGATATAGATAGTTATAGTTATATAATATGTTATCTTATTGACCTTATGTCAAATATCTTTAGAGTTATTACAGCAAGCGCTCATAAACTATGTCAAGGCATGAAACAGAATGTGCAATGAGTGTTCTATGTTTTGATAAGATGGTTCATAAAGAAATAGTTACACATTTCCTTTAAGGCTTCATTGAATAAGACCTATCACAAATTAATTAAACTTAACAGTTTCACATATTGATTTCTAACTCTGACTAGTATCTAATTTATTGACCCAAGAGGCAAAGTTGACTCACATGAGCAAGTCAAATAAATATTCACTTTAAAAGATATTATATCGTAGAGAGCTGTCAACAGAAATCAATAGTAGTTTCATGTTAAATAAACTTTAAAGAGAATGTGTTTAAAATAATGATGAATGTTGAAGGGGCTGTGGGAAAACTGGGACACTGATGCATTATTGGTGGAGTTGCGAAAGAATCCAACCATTCTGGAGAGCAATCTGGAATTATGCCCAAAAAGTTATCAAACTGTGCATACCCTTTGATCCAGCAGCGCTACTACTGGGATTATATCCCAAGGAAATACTAAAGATGGGAAAGGGACCTGTATGTGCCAAAATGTTTGTGGCAGCCCTTTTTGTAGTGGCTAGAAACTGGAAAATGAATGGATGCCCGTCAATTGGAGAAAGGTTGGGTAAATTATGGTATATGAATGTTATGGGATATTATTGTTCTGTAAGAAATGACCAACAGGAGGGATACAGAGAGGCTTGGAAAGACTTACATCAACTGATGCTGAGTGAAACGAGCAGAACTAGGAGATCATTATACACTTCAACAATGATACTGCATGAGGATGTATTCTGATGGAAGTGGATCTCTTCAACATAGAGAAGAACTAATCCAATTCCAATTGATCAGTGATGGACAGAATCAACTACACCCAGAAAAGGAACACTGGGAAATGAGTGTAAACTGTGAGCATTTTGTTTTTGTTTTTGTTTTTCTTCCCAGATTTTTACCTTCTGAATCCAATTCTTCCTTTGCAACAACAACAAAATTCGGTTCTGCACATATATATTGTACCTAGGATATACTATAAGATATTTAATATGTATGGAAATGCCTGCCATCTAGGGGAGGAGGTAGAGGGAAAGAGGAAAAAATTTGGAACAGTAGGGAGTACAAGGGATAATGTTGTAAAAAAAAAAAAATTACCTATGCATATGTACTGTCAAAAAAAAATGTTATAATTATAAAATTAATTTTAAAAAATCATAAAAAAAGAGAGAATGTGTTTACAAGGTGACTTCCTTGTTAAATGGATCTTTTTAAAAGGTGTGTTCTATCACTTTATTTCCCAGTTCTAGAGTGACCAAAACAATTTTCTCCTAAGAAGCATGATGTACTGAAAAAGGCATCTATTCAGAAGACACTCTGAAGTCATTCAGAAGAGTCCAAGCTCCATTACTTAGTAGCTATAAGAACTTAGACAAGTCATTTTATCCCTGAAATCCAGTTCCCTCATTTAGAAGATGGGAATAATAGTATTTATACTACCTGCCACTCATGGTAAAGAAAATGCTTTATGAATGTGAGCTACTATTACTTGAAATAGATTGATAATTTATAGAACAGAAAATGAAAGAGTCATTTAGAGTAGTCTTTAAAGGGGAACATAATGCCTCAAATCTTTCATGCTCACTATATAAAGAGACAGTAGACAAGAGCCTATAAAATACTAAAGTTTGAGCAGTCACCTCATTTTCCAAGGAAAGAATCTCCTTTCTCCAAGTTTAGAAGTCTGCCACATGCAAAGTGATGGAAGGTTACCATTCTCTCCTTCCTGGGTAAAAAGCATTGTGGCAATGTCCAGGATAATAATAATATAATTATGAGAAGCTAAATCATGCCTGATAACCTCAGTTATTCTCCTAGTTCCATGTGATCTTGTACAGGACATTTCAGTTGTGGGTCTCAGAATCCTGTTGTGAAAAATAAGGCTGTTCCAGGCAAAGTGATTTCTAAGCTCTTGAAGCTTTAATGATCTATGATTATTTACATTTCACTTATGAATGTCAAAAGGAAGATTTTTTTTTTTTTAGAATCAAACAAGCAAGTTGAGTCAAAGAATGTCTCAATGGTAGTTTGAAATCAGAAAGATCTGAGTTCATATGAACCTCAAATACAATAGTTGTATGTCCTTGGGCAAATCACAATCTGTCTGTTTCAGTTTCCTAATCTGTAAAATAGGCAGAATAATAGTACCTACTTTACAAGGTTGTTGTGAAGATAAAATGAGATATTTGTAAAAGTGTTTTGCAAATCTTAGCATGCTATATAAATGTATAATTACTATTACCATCATTGTTAAGTCAGAGATGAAAGGAGCTTTAAAGATATTCTAAATCCTACTCTTTACTTTCCTACTTGGATCTGGAGAACAGAATCCAGACCAATGGGAGAGAATTATCTAGCCATTCCATATAAAGAAAAATTTCTTAATATTGACTTGCTGTCCAACAATGAAATGGTGAGGTTCACAAGGTAGCAAGATCCCTACCCTGAAGGGGTTCAGAAGCCAGATAACCTGTTCTTGAGGATGTTCACCTAGATAAAACAGGGGTTATGGGTTCTTTTAGTCTTCTGATGAAACCTATGGATCCCTTCTCAGAATGTTTTGAAAACCAAAAAATATATAAAATTATAAAGGAAATCCATCATATTGAAAGTATCATTAAAATACATCCTCAAAACAATTCACAGATCACAAAGTAAGAACTGAGAATTTAGAAATCAGTCCAGCTAATTGGACTAAGATGACCTCTAAAGATCCAACTCCACTATAACTCCTTTATCTTAGAGAATATACCTTCCCTTTATAAATTCCTCAACAAGGAGAAAGTCAGCCTCTCTTTTAATACCTCTAGTAACAAGGAACTCACCACTTCCTAATAATAACCGTTCTGGGGCTGGACAGCTCTAATTTTTAAGAAGTCTTTCACTAATATTAAGTTTAAATTTTCTTCCTTACAAATTCCATCCATTATTCCTAGTACTTTGGGTTTTTTTTTAAATCTATTTTCTCTTTCATATCAATCAATAAACACTAATTAAACACTACTTAATATGACAAATAACTAATCATGACTCCTATAAGAATTTTCTTTTCCAAATAAACCATCAACATAATGTTAAATGGATTCTTCTATGTCATAATTTTGAGTGTCACTATTTTTCTTTAACTTTTCAAAATCCTTCTTAAAATGCAGCACACTGAATTACTACATAACATTCCAAACATAAGGATGCATAGTATACTGCATCAGGGTGTATATACAAGGAATTTTATTGTTTATTTTTAAAAAGTAATAATTTGGTTAATATCCAGTCAAAAGGGGCATTAATTTTATTAACCAAAACAAAGACACTAATTCTTAACTAATTTATAAGCAGGCAGGAAACTGGCCATTTTGCTTTCCTGAGACAATGAAAAGAAATCTGAAGTTTCTCTTCTATGACAGCCTTTCAAATTTTTGAAGACAAAAATAACTGTCTTTTTGGGGTAGGAGAAGTAGGAAAGGTAGTATTTTATAGGTTGAGTTAAACTTGGATTCTCAAGGTCATTTAATTTCCATCCTCTTTATCTTTAACCAAATAAGTTAATTGAAGTAAATTAAAACAAATGTTTCTTTATATTTCTGTCCTAGAGAATGAGACATCACCCTTCAGATTTTATGAACAGAAATTTCATAATAACATCATTAAAATTAAATGACAAAGCCAATTCTTGTTCAAAGGACAAAAATCAGAAGTTAGTGAAGGTAATATTGGGACCCTGTATTTCTTGGTTTGTTTTTCACATTGCTAGTTTCTAAACAACTCTTTTTTACATAATAGTTCAAAACAGGTAAGACTGCAAAGTGCTAAATAGTAAATGGATTCTTCTATGTAAAAAAAAATATAGAACACAGAAGATTTATCTGATTTGAATGAAAAGGATCAAAGAATAGAAAAAAGATAAACTGAAAAAAGCCAACATCAACCAGGTGTATTTTTCATATTTTGCTTAATGATAAGTCTGAAAAATACATGAAAACATATTAGACAGAATATGAAACATACAACATACCTGAAAGGGATCTGATTTAGAACATACTGTAAAAGAGCTGAAAGAACATTGGAAGCAATCTAGTTTATTCCCATTTCTAGAGAAGAAGAACCTAAGGATCAGGGGAGCAAAGCAACCTAGTTAAATAGCAAGAATTGTGACAAACTCCCAGCTCTTCACTTTTAGTCCAGAGTTTTTATATGTCATGCTGCAGAAAATGTAACTAAGGGAACACTTTTCAGCACTTCACTGGGGATTAAAGGATGAGGGGAAAATGCAAAAATGTATAAGCAATATTTACAGAGCATTTAGTTTTCAAGAGATATTTGTCCAAGCTCATTTAGAAGTGATAATGTTCAAAACATGTGTAGATCATTACTGAATAACAGGAAAAATCAAGTTTTCTGTTACGAACAACATAATGGTGCATGAAGAAAAATATTAAAACCACATGCCTGATCTGAACTGTGTCCCAAACACTCTCTTTCATGAGATCCACTTACCCATAATGTTTAAAGCCACACACTTAAATTAAACTAATTGGACCTTTGGGGGGGGGTGTGGATAGGACTTCTTCTGATGTCACTTTTCAAACACTGGCACTTCTAGTTCCATAGTCATTAACAACCCCTGTGTTTGAAGTAAAATTAATTTTTTTTATTTTATAATTATAAAAAAATTTTTGACAGTATATATGCAAGAGTAATTTTTTTTATAACATTATCCCTTGTATTCATTTTTCCAAATTATCCCCTCCCTCCCTCTACTCCCTCCCCTAGATGACAGGCAATCTCATACATTTTACATGTGTTACAGTATAACCTAGATACAATATATGTGTGTAAATACCATTTTCTTGTTGCACATTAAGTATTAGATTCCGAAGGTATAAGTAACCTGGGTAGATAGACAGTAGTGCTAACAATTTACATTCACTTCCCAGTGTTTCTTCTCTGGGTGTAGTTGTTTCTATCCATCATTGATCAACTGGAAGTGAGTTGGATCTTCTTTATGTTGAAGATATCCACTTCCATCAGAATACATCTTCATACAGCATTGAAGTGTACAGCCATCTTTTGGTTCTATTCATTTCACTCAGCATCAGTTCTTATAAGTCTTTCCAAACCTCTCTGTATTCGTCCTGCTGGTCATTTCTTACAGAGCAATAATATTCCATAACCTTGAAGTAAAATTATAAAAGTTATTTTAGAAGTTCAAAAAAGAACCTTTCATACCAGCCTAGCCATTGGCAATTATCCTTTTCTTTAAAAAATTTTCTTCTTGTTATATACTTAAACACCAAAACCAAGAATATTTTAATCTTCACAGAAAAAAAAATAGAAGTATGTATATGAAACTGTAAATTTTGTTACATACAGTTTGTCTTTCTTCCCCTCTACATATAGGTTGATTTTTTAAAAATATAATTAAAATTTAACAGTAATTCAAACACTGAATTGTTTATCTGTATCCCCTGTTGAACTTCTTTCTGTTCTATTTTTTTTAATAAGATTAGTTGGTGCTATCTTCTTTCTTTTCCTTTTTTTTTTTTTTTTTTTTTTTTAGCATTACTATCACTATTCTCCAACTTTCCCATTCTGAAGAAAGAAAAATATGACTCCTTCCTTGTAAGGACTAGCTGTAATCATTGAAAACAAATCTACACATTGCCCATTTCAATATTAATATCTCATTTTTTGCTTCTAATTAAGAACTTCTCTGCCAAAAGATGGAAAACAAGACTATTGCCAGTTCTTTTGGAATCATAAGTGGACATTGCATTTATCACATTCCTTTAGTCTTTCACAGTTATTCCTCTTTACCATGTAGTCATTTTATAAATCTGTCCCCACTGACAATTATTGTAAAACCTTGCTTTGGCAAAGCAGTGAAAAGAAAGCAAATGTTCTAAGGCTCTAGGGTCCTTTTTTAGCTCTGACTATATTCTTTGGTTCCTTCTTGATCTCACATTCTATGTTCGATGTTCCTTCTAAAAATTTTATTTTTAATACATATTGCTTTATGAATCATGTTGGGAGAGAAAAATCAGAGCAAAAGGTTAAAACCATGGTAGAGGGGAAAAAAAAAAAAAAAGAAGTGAAGATAGCATGTGTTGATTTATGTTCAATCTCCATAGTTCTTTTTCTGGATGCAAATGGCATTTTCAGTCTAGTCTATTGGGACTGCTTTGGATCACTGAATCACTGAAAAGAATCAAATCTTTCATAGTTGATCATCACACATTCTTGCTGTTATTGTGTACAATATATTCCTGGTTCTGCTTGTTCCACTCAGCATCAGTTCTTGTAAATTTTTCCAGGCCTTTCTAAAATCAGCTTGTTTATGTTCCATGTTCTAAGGGTCCTCCCTTTACTGACATATTAAGATTTCCAACATATTAAAGATTTTTAAAATTTAATGAAGTGGCAAAAAAGGTTAAGCAATTATCTAACCCACTTAATCAATTTCTTCTATAAGAATTATATGAGAGATTTTTTCAAATGCCTTGCTAAATGAAATTAAAACCACTATATTCTTCTAAATTTTCAGAGTAGCAGAGTAGCATATTAAAAATCCAACAACTGAAGATTATCTTTTAGGTTGAGCCGATTTTTTTTTTGATACTAATATTAATTTTTATTTTACTTAATTAAATGACACCAATGTTTATCCTATATATAATTCTTAATGAAGTAGTTTTTAGCTTGCTTAAAGTGTGCCTGAAATACATTCTATTAGGCATAAGCCACCAAAAGAGAAATGAGACTCTAATATAGTTGAAGTCCAATGGAAAGGGAAAGTTTGATTGAATAGCTGAATGACATAGTCAAATCTGCCTTTTTCAGATAATTTATAAAACAAGGAGAATTATAAAGAAAAACAGCTATGAAAGACTTAAAAACTCTAGTACAATGATAAGCCATGATTCTCAAGAACCAAATATGAAACTTAACTACCTTTTACTGCCAAAGATGGATTGGAACAAAGATGTAGGATAAGACGTACATTTTTTGAACAATGCCAATTGGGAATATGTTTTGCTTGACTATATATATATTTGTTATGAAAGGTTTTTTTCCTTGTGAATTTCTTCTTTAAAAAAAATTTTATCTAATAAAGGTATTCATATTTATACAATTATCTTACTGCACAAGAAAAATCAGATCAAAAAGGGAAAAAATGAGAAAAATAAAATCAAACAACCAAAAGAAGTGAAAATGCTATGTTGCGATCCACATTCAGTTCCTAAGTCCTCTCTGGATGTAGATGGCTTTCATCATCACAAGATCATTGGAACTGGCCTGAATCATCTCATTGTTGAGAAGAGCCATGTCCATAGAATTGATCACTGTATGATCCTGCTGTTACCATGTACAATGATCTCTTGGTTCTGCTCATTTCACTCAGCATCAGTTCATTTAAGTCTCTCTAGGCCTCTCTGAAATCATCCATATTATAGAACAATAATATTCTAGAACAGTCATATACCATAATTTATTCAGCCATTCTCCGACATCCACTCTGTTTCCAGTTTCTAGACACTACAAAGAGGGCTGCCACAAACATTTTTGCACATGTGGGTCCCTCTCTCTCCTTTAAGTTCTCTTTGGGATATAACCCAGTAGAAACACTGCTAGATCATAGGGAAATTGAACTGATTTCAAATGCATTGTCCCTGGAGAACTGGCAAAAAACACAAAGGAAATAAAAATGAACTAAGTTGTCTTCAGAGAACATCAGTCATGTACAATTGATTTCATGTAATCTTCATTTATTTTTCTGGAATTTCTTAATCAGGTTTTTAATTTTGGGTCACAATGATATGTCCATACTATGAAAGAAGCCAAGGGAAGACATTCTTTATGGCTCCCAGAAGGAAACATGTAACAGTTATTAATATGAAGAATGGTGAGCTCTTCCCCAAGCCACGCTTCCCTCCCCAGAGACACATTATAAAACATGTTTGAGGTGATGCTTGTATTCTTTTTATTTAGGTTGCTCAGGGATTGTCTAGTTTGACCCTATACCTGTGTAAGAATCCTCTCTATAAATCCTCAACAAGTGATAATGTCTTATTGAATTCCTCTATTGGAGGAATGCACTGATTACCTTGGCAGCCCATCTCATTGTTATAAAAGAAGTGAAATTTACCTCTTGCTAACTTCTATATATTGGTCTTAGTTATGTCCTTTGGAGCTATATAAAGCATCTCATTTCTCATATTATTCTTTTCAGCTATTTATTGAATTGATAGCTATCATGGTAAATAGATTTGGAATCAGGAAGTTTGGGGTTCAAATCCTGATACAAATTAGCTAAGTGATCTTTTTTTTTTTTTTTTTTAATTCATTTTTCCAAATTATCCCCTCCCTCCCTCTACTCCCTCCCCCCCATGGCAGGTAATCCCATACATTTTACATGTGTTACAATATAACCTAGATACAATATATGTGTGTAAATACCATTTTCTTGTTGCACATTAATTATTAGATTCTGAAGCTATAAGTAACCTGGGTAGATAGACAGTAGTGCTAACAATTTACATTCACTTCCCAGTGTTCCTTCTCTGGGTGTAGTTATTTCTGTCCATCATTGATCAACTGGAAGTGAGTTGGCTCTTCTTTATGTTGAAGATTTCCACTTCCATCAGAATACATCCTCATACAGTATTGTTGTTGAAGTGTATAGTGGTCTTCTGGTTCTGCTCATTTCACTCAGCAACAGTTGATTTAAGTCTCTCCAAGCCTCTCTGTATTCCTCCTGCTGGTCATTTCTTACAGAGCAATAATATTCCATAACCTTCATATACCACAATTTACCCAACCATTCTCCAACTGATGGACATCCATTCAACTTCCAGTTTCTAGCTACAACAAAAAGAGCTGCCACAAACATTTTGGCACATACAGGTCCCTTTCCACTCTTTAGTATTTCTTTGGGATATAATCCCAATAACAGCAATGCTGGGTCAAAGGGTATGCACAGTTTGACAACTTTTTGGGCATAGTTCCAAATTGCTCTCCAGAATGGCTGGATTCTTTCACAACTCCACCAACAATGTATCAGTGTCCCAGTTTTCCCACATCCCCTCCAACATTCATCACTATTTGTTCCTGTCATGTTAGCCAATCTGACAGGTGTGTAGTGGTATCTCAGAGTTGTCTTAATTTGCATTTCTCTGATCAGTAGTGAATGAGATGAGGTGAGATCTTTCAAGACAGTTGTGAAAATCGAGTAAGGCTTCATCTACTTCAGAGTTCGAGTAGGCCTGAAGGACTCTGAAGGGCATTGCCTTCCCCTCCTATGACATCTCCCTATTTCATCCAAATATGGGCAACTATGTACTTATTGGTCAAGTTCAATTTCATGGGTAGATCTCGCGTTTAGAATGTAAGACTCTCAGCCAATGAGGATGAGGGTCAGTGGTGGGAGGGGGCGTTTTGCGTTAGGGATTAAAGGTGCTGTCCTGCCCACAGGAGGTGCTTCCTCTCTTCGATAGTCTACTCGAAGAGTGAGACGCCCTTCTTGCGAGAATGTACAATAAACTTTGCTTTTCTCTAGAGCTCTCTCCAGCTTTTTTATTAAATGGTGACCCCTCACCATTTCCGTACCACACAGTTTGGGGGCTAGTCCGGATCCTTTACTCGGTGAGTAAGAGAACTCCTGGGTGCTAGTGGGATGGTGCCCTGCCTTGATTTAGGCAGCCCGCCAGCATCCCGGGGCTTCTCCTTGTTCCCTGACGTAGAGTGGACCCGAAGTGGAGAAACTCAGAGAAAAGCAACGGAAACTCCGTGGTGAAAATCCCAACCGGTTGGTGGAGGACAGATCAGTCAAGTAATTTGCTGCGCAGCAACCCAGAGGTAAGCGTCCTGTGAAGCCCCTTGAGTCTAGTTATAGGTTCTGGAGGGGGCTGTAGGCGGTAGACAGGAAGAGAGCTAGGCCTTCCTGGGCGACGGTTAGCGTGTTTGGGCGTTTAGGAGTCTGTTAAACTCCTTCCAAATTCAATGGGTGTGGCCTAGTCCCAGCCAGCCCTCGCGGAGAGAAATGAGAAAAATATCAGAAAATACCGGTAGACATTCCCTTGGGAGATAAATTAAGTAATTGGAACAAACTGCCAAAATATGAGGAAAAATAAAAAGCAAGAAAAAGCGGATAAGGTATTGTTGTTTTGTTGCAGACTGCTGGTGCCAAAAGGATTAAATGGTACCTGAAAGGAAGGACCTGAGAGGATTTAATTCCATTAGCCCTTCCAGGGGCCTTCGGGCGGGGAGGAGAACTAGGTCTTTTGAAGCAGGGGTCGTTCCAGCTGACCAGAAATACCTGTTAGTAGATCCCATTTGGGATCAGAAACCCTGTACACGGGGAAGTATGTGGGATTGAGCCAGTGAAGATGGTGGCTTCCTTCCTCTTCCTCCCATGTGTCCTGACTGCAGCAGGGCCACATGGGCCGGGGGAAAGAAACCGCTATTTAGTGAAGTTCATTGTTTTAAATCTGATAGCAAAGTAGTTTTATATTATTGGGAATTTAAAGCTGTGATTGGGATTTTAAGTTAAAACATAGGTTTTTAAAACAATGCTGGTAGCTTACTTAGGGGAGGTTGTGGTTGTATCTCCCTACTTAGATGGTATGTTTGCTAGAGGTATTGGGTAATTTGTAACTGAGCTATGCCTTAAGTATTTGTCAGCTCTGTTGGGCATGTATTAACTTTTATGAAATTTGGGTCAGTTACGTGCAAACATTGAAGTGTAATGTTTAAAAATATATACATATATATTTACTTAAAGACGGGACAGGAAAGATTGATTTGTAAAAGTAATTAATAGTTTAAATGGAGCTATGATATATTGGGTCGGGAAGCATGGTGGTGTGGGGGAAGGGTGACCACGTGGAGAGGTCCCTCCTCCCATTAAGTATAGTGGGGTTTTTTTTGTTTTTTTTGTTTGTTAGTTTGTTTTTAATAACTGCACCTCCTTGCTGATTTAGATATTAATTATTTCTACTGTTTAAAGTAACAGCCTACATTTAGATAAAATCTTTTGGGACTGAAGCTAATATTTACGGAGTTTTGAATTCAGGTATAACTGTTTGCATAGGTCGTTAAACTCCACCATCTGGAGGTGGGATGGTTAAAATTAGGACAGCTACCTGAAGTAAAACTGCCTTAAATCATGCCCCTGGTTTTTCCTCTTATGTTTGTAATCAGAGCCAAGTGGTCAGTGAGATATACATTGCTAGGACCGCTCCCACTTTGCCTTTCTTTTTGAGACGAAGCTGGCAATCTCTGGAACCCCAATCCCAAGTTCCTGACTATAGATCTATATTCAGATGCGTTTTTCATGTCTTGCATGATCATGGTGGGGAAAGAACTTTTGACACTCAATCCCCTATTTAATATGCAGAGAAGATGAAATGAAGGGGTATTCAAGTTAGAACAATATTAAATCTAGAGGGCTGGGAGATGGCTCACAGATTCCATAGTGTTGAAACATGAGACAATACTATTAGAAAAGAATGTTCCATAATCCAAGATCACGATTTTAATCCTGCTTCCTTTTTGTCCCCTGGAGAACAGAACGATTGCTGTATAAAACTGTATGACTATTGCTATTTTGGGAAATTTACTAGTCTGTTGTGTATAATCTGATAATTTCTGTAAACAGGGGGGGGAAGGGAAACTGAGATTTCAACTGGTCAGAAAATTGGGAAAAACTGATGTCTTATTTCAGTTCAGGCCGAATTGGAAACTACTTACTCTTTGCTTACCTCATCATTTTGGTTCCCTGATGAAGGACCTCGAAAAATAGACATAATTTGGGTACTGAATGGAACTCTGGAAAAGGAAAAAGATTTTTTTTTCTTTTTTGCAGCGGACATCCAGGCTGCTTCTGGCCTGGATCGTTGTTAGAGCTCTATGCTCTGCACAATTCTTTTAAGAATTGCTGCGATAGAAAAAAGGTCTCCTTTTGTCTCGCTCTCTTGTCTCTACAGATAAGGGAGAGGCTGCAAAAAGTTGAAAAAGCTCTTTACCTGTCCACTAGCTAGACACACCTGATTTTAGCAGATGCGGGGTTTGGAGAAGGCTGCAGAGACAAAAGGCCTTTACAGGGGACTCTAGCTGAAAATTTGCTAGACTAGGATTGGCTAGCTTATGTTTTAACTTTGAATTATTGTCCTGACTCAGTCCTGCCTCAGTTTCCCTGCCTCTTAGTTTTGCAAACCTCCCCCCCTGCTGCCTCTTTATCAGAATACTTGATAAGACCTTATGTTTCAGAATAGCAGAATGTCTCTCCCATTACAAGTTAATGGGAATCTCTTATCAAAACTTCTTGAATTCTCTTGTGTGGAATTAGACATTCTGTATATGATTGTATTTGCATTGGGTGTTTTTAAAAACAAACTGATTTGTATGAATAATGTTCACTTATGAAAGATCTACTTGGATATAAACTCATTGGGACAAATTCCTTATTGTTATCAACACAAGGTTATGATAAATATTTGTTTAGAATTTATGTATGGTTCTTCTAGGATGGTAAATGGGAAAAGAAATGGGTTTGTTAGAACTTACACTGTTACCAAGGGCAGTCTACCTGCCCATTGGTCTGCTCAAACTTGTGAATTGCTGTGAATTGTATGCTTTAAATCAAGCGTTAAAATTATTGTGTGACCAAGATGGGAATATATATGCTGATTCTAAATATGCCTGGGGTGTGGTGCATGTATTTGGGAGGATTTGGGAGGAAAGAGGATATGTAAACAGTAAAGGTAAAGAACTGGTTCATCATACACTAGTCAGAGAGATACTAGAAAATATTCTGACTCCTAGGAATATAGCAGTAATACATGTAAAGGGACATCAGATGGGAAATTCTTTTGAGGTAAGGGGAAATAGATTAGCAGACCGGGAGGCCAAGGGAGCCGGAGATCAGGAAATCTCTCAAAAAATGGCTTTGATACCTGTACTTCCCCCTAGTCTACCCTCTCCTAGTTTTACTCAGGAGGAAAAAGAGAAAGCCTCAAACTCTCGGAGCAGTTGAGAACTCGGAAGGACGATGGCTCTTACCTGACGGCAGAGAGGTACTGACCAAAGCAAGTATGAGGCAAGTCCTTCAGCAACTGCACCAGGGCAGTCATTGGGATGTCCAAAACCTGTGTGATGCTATACTGACAAGGTATGTTTCCCCCGGCCTATATACTATGGCTCCACAACTGGTGGACGGTTGTCTTGTTTGTCGAAGGACTAACAGGGCTGCCCAACGCCAGCTTCCAAAAGGGGGACGACCTCCTGGAATCAGACCATTCCAAAGCATCCAGGTGGACTTTACTGAGCTGCCACCAGTGGGTCGCCTTAAGTTCTTGCTGGTCATAGTGGACCATCTGACCTCATGGGCCGTCAGGCCGAGCAACTGCCTCGACAGTAAGTAAGGTCTTATTAGAACAAATTATTCCTAGATATGGAATGGTGGAGAGGATAGACTTGGATCAGGGAACACATTTTTCTGCCCAGGTATTGCAGAATCTGATTAGGGCCTTAGAAATCACTTGGGATCTCCATACCCCTTGGCATCCTCCCTCTTCTGGGAACGTAGAAAGGATGAACCAAGAAATAAAACGGCAGTTGACTAAGTTTTCTTTAGAGACCCAACTACCTTGGACGAAATGCCTTCCTCTCGCTCTGGTTAGAATCAGGACCAAGCCACGTAGAGATATTGGGCTTTCACCTTATGAATTATTGTATGGTCATCCTTTCCAGGCTTATCCTAAGGGAGACTGGGACCCTATTTTAGAAACTAAGGATTTGTTTGTTAAGAGATATGTTAAATCATTGCTGGAACATTTGCAAGGACTTCAACAAAAAGGGCTAATAGCTCAGACTCCTCCTCTAGGTTTCCCTGTTCATAGAATTCAGGTTGGTGATTGGGTGCTGAAGGACGAGAAGCTGACTCCGTGCTGGGACAGACCCTACCAAGTGATACTGACTTCAGATACTGTGATACACTCAGATACACTCAGGAACGAGGCTGGACACACCACACCAGGACAAAAGGACCTGTGGCGCCACCTTTATCAGAGTGGACAGTTGAAGACAGGGAAGACCTCCAATTACATAAGAGGAGGGGACCTCCACTGAATGGGAATTGTAACTGTATGACTTTTCTTACTTTGGGTCTCTTTGCCTGTTTGTGATTTGATATATTTTCCTTTGGGAAGTTCACCTTAACAACACGGTGTTATAATAGTTGAACATTATGAGGCTCTCCCTAAGCTTTGGGTTTATCTATTTCCTTATGACCAATTTCTCCTGCTCATGCAGAATATAAGGAGAACATTTAACTTATCGAATTGTTGGATCTGTGGTGGATCCCAACAATTGAACCAATGGCCATGGGTACCTGTCCCCTTAAGCCCAGCCTGGTCCTTAGCAACAGATCCCAAATTCATAATGGGACCGGTTTCTGGAATTGAGAAGAGAAACATCAGTGGTCATTGACAGAAGATAGGAAAGGGAAATACTGCTTAAATCAGACAGGACAAGGTTTGAAGCTGGGAATTAGTGTATGTGAGTGGACCTATTCCTAGTGTATGTGAGAACAGACCTGAGGCCAAAGACAACTGATTGTACAAAAATGTCTAAATATTGGCGGGATACGGGGAGGAATCCTCAATTGAAGTGTGGGAAGGACTAGAAAGACTGTACCTTGGATGTTCTCCCAGAAATAGGAGAGCAGGGATATTGCTATCAACAAGTCACTACTGCTGAAGTAGAATGGGATGTATTAAGATGTATAAAAGAGAATAAGAGGAAAGGGAACATATACATTGGGTACAGTTACCAATAATGTCACCCCAGGGACACCCGGGCAACATGGGACTCTGTTTTCCACATTTTGGAGTACCTCTAATCTAACAGGCCAGTGGCCAGTTGCCAATTGTAGTTGGAGAAAAGAGCAAGGTTTATGGAAATGACAGTATGACCCCTTTGTGGGGAGAAGCCCCTAGGGACGAGAGACCAACAATATTACCCTTTTACAAAGAATAGCTCAGACATATTTCCAAGGGAACAACCTGCTCTAAAGGGTCATTATTGGATCTGTGGTTTAACTGCCTATACTCACCTGCCTCTCAATTGGACAGGGAATTATTATATTGGACTAATAAAGCCAAAATTTTTCTTTCTTCGCTTTCGAACAGGCAAACCAATATTTAGGGATTCAGTTGTATAATGATTTGGGAAGGGAGAAACGGAGTTTAGATACCTCCATCACTTGGACTGGAGATGCAAATGGTTGGGGTGAGGCCTGGCCTCCAGAAAGAATAGTCAAAGAGTATGGGCCAGCGACCTGGGCTCAAGATGGAAGTTGGGGATATAGAACTCCAATATACATGTTGAACAGGATAATTAGGCTTCAGGCAGTTGTAGAGGTTATCACCAATCAGACAGCTGAGGCACTACATCTTTTGGCTGATGAAGCTACTCAAACCAGAGAGGCTATTTTACAACATAGACTTGTGCTGGATTATTTGTTGGCTGAGGAAGGGAGAGTTTGTGCTAAACTAAATTTATCCACATGTTGTATAAAGATTGATAACAATGGTAATCTAGTGAAGGAAATCACTAAGAACATTAGGAAACTTGCTCATGTTCCTGTACAGACTTGGACCTCACTGTTCAATACTTCTTGATGGTCCTGGTTTGGGAAGCTGGTGGAAGCAGCTCCTTTGGTTTGGCCTTATAGCTCTTAGTGGTGTTATATTATTCCCTATCTACATCCCTTGTTTGATCAGATTAATAACCAGAATTGTCCAAAACTCATCATCTGGAATGATCAGGTTGGAAGAGAAAGCTGAAGGGTCTGTTAAATAGATGCTGTTAAAAGGGTAAGGGTGGAGCCGGTGGCCCAAGGCCAACAGGAATCAGAAGGAAGTGAAGAATTCATAGGGAATGTGAAATTATGTTACAAAAATTTGAAGAGATCTCAGTGTACAAAATAAGAGGAGGGACTGAATGAGATGAGGTGAGATCTTTCAAGACAGTTGTGAAAATCGAGTAAGGCTTCACCTACTTCAGAGTTCGAGTAGGCCTGAAGGACTCTGAAGGGCATTGCCTTCCCCTCCTATGACATCTCCCTATTTCATCCAAATATGGGCAACTATGTACTTATTGGTCAAGTTCAATTTCATGGGTAGATCTCGCGTTTAGAATGTAAGACTCTCAGCCAATGAGGATGAGGGTCAGTGGTGGGAGGGGGCGTTTTGCGTTAGGGATTAAAGGTGCTGTCCTGCCCACAGGAAGCGCTTCCTCTCTTCGATAGTCTACTCGAAGAGTGGGACGCCCTTCTCGCGAGAATGTACAATAAACTTTGCTTTTCTCTAGAGCTCTCTCCAGCTTTTTTATTAAATGGTGACCCCTCACCATTTCCGTACCACACAGTTGTGATTTGGAACACTCTTTCATATGAGTGGATATAGTTTCAATTTCATCTTCTGAGAATTGTCTGTTCATATCCCTTGACCATTTATCAACTGGAGAATGGTTTGGTTTCCTATAAATCAGGGTCAGTTCTCTATATATTTTGGAAATGAGACCTTTGTCAGAACCTTTACTTTTAAAAATATTTTCCCAATTTGTTACTTCCCTTCTATTGTTTTGCATTAGTATTGTTTGTACAGAAACTTTTTAGTTTGATGTAATCAAAATCTTCTATTTTGTGATCAATAATGATCTCTAATTCTCCTCTGGTCATAAATTCCTTCCTCCTCCACAGGTCTGAGAGGTAGACTATTCTCTGTTCCTCTAATCTATTTATGATCTCATTCTTTATGCCTAAATCATGGACCCATTTTGATCTTATCTTGGTATATGGTGTTAAGTGTGGGTCCATATCTAATTTCTGCCATACTAATTTCCAGTTTTCCCAACAGTTTCTTCTGAATAATGAATTTTTGTCCCTAATGTTGGTATCTTTGGGTTTGTCAAAGATTAGATTGCTATAGATGTACCCTTTTTTGTCCTTTGTACCTAATCTGTTCCACTGATCTACCGTTCTATTTCTTTTAGCTAAGTGATCTTGAGCAAATTACTACTCAATCTCACTAAACCTCAGTTTTCTTATCTTATTTTAAAGGATCCTGTCCTCATAAGTTCCTCTTTTCTAAAGCTAAATATCTCCAGCTCTTTCACCTAATCCTGATCCTCTGATAGTAGAATATTAACTCTCCCTAACTTTCCAAAAATCTTTTAATCTATATTTGTAAGGTTCCATCCATTGAATGTTAGCAATCATGTTCTTTCCACCTGGTCAGGACCTTATATTGCATGTATACAACATTTTTTACTTCCTCGAAGTGTTGTGCCACAGTTCCCTTTTATTGTCTTGATTCAGTTTCCCTAATTTTCCTATCTCAGTTACTCTGCCTCAGGCTATAATCCTTCCCACTTAATCATTAGAATGTTTGATAGGATAAAAGTCTTATATCTTAGACATCATTAGAATAGCAGGTGCTTTCCCCCATTATGTCATCATTCTTGTTACCCTATTAAAAGAATCTCTGTATCCAACATTCCCTGCTGGATTCTTGGAGTCCATAGTCTCATTCAGCCCTGGGACCAAACCATGGATCCATTTGGTCCCAGTAAATCTCTCCCTTTCAAATAAAATATTAAAAACTCTCTAATTTCTATCTTGTCTCAGTTTCTCCAGCATTACAACAGCTCATCATAGTCACACGCACATATCTTTTCTCACTACTGCTTTATAAGACTGTAAATATATAGTCCTTCCCATCTCCCTATTGCTTAGCTCAGTATCTGCCATACAGTAGTAAATCTTTAATAAATGTTTGTTGACTTATTAACTGATTCTTCCTGTAGTCTTCTAAATTTCCTGAAATCTGACTTCCACTCTCAGCATTCCACTGAACCTGTTCTCTTTAAACGTACTAATGAGCTCAATTGCTTAATCTAAAGATGTTTTTGTTTTTTGTTTTTTTTTTCTCCCCCATTCCTTTCCTTTCTGGACCCTCCTAAAGTATTGTAACTACTGAAAGCTTGAATTCTTACCTGTGTGATACAGTTTTTTCTTAGTTTTCCTTCTACTTATCTGACTTCTGTCTCCTTAGTTGGATCCTTATCCAAACCAATCCCATTAACTGGGAGCATCTGAAAGTTGTTATAGGCTTTGTTCTTTTCTCTACATATTTTATAACTTGATAACCTCATCATCTCCCAGGGGTTCAATTATCATCTCTATGCTAATAATTTCCACATTCAATTATCTTATCTTGCTATCTTTCTACTTATCAGAATCCTTATTCTGAATCACAATTGTCTACTAAGAAATTTTGAAATTATTGTTCGATTGGCATCTCAAACTCCAGGTGTAAAATGTCTAATTTATACTTATGTTTTCCCTCAAAACCTTCCCTTTTCTGAACTTCCCTATTACTTTTGATGTAACTCTACCTTTCTAATCACCCAAATTTGCAATATTGGTATCATTGTCTATTTTTAATTTCCTTCACTCCACACAGCCAAATAGTTATCAATCTTGTCACTGACATCTTTACATCTCTCAGGTATGTCTTTATTTCCACTCACAAAGAAACACCCTAGTTTAGTCTCTCATTTCTTCTCACCAGAACTATTCCTATAGTTTTCTAATTGGTTTCCCTGCCTCAAATTTGTTCCTACTCTAATTCATCTTACATACAACTGCCAAAGTAATTTAATTAAAAGTTTTATTGAGTTTAAACACCAAAAAAAAAAAAAAAAAAAAAAAAAGCATTTTCATATACACAGTAGAGTACAAAATGACTGTTTATGAAACCACAAATCACCATTTGAAACTGCTTGCTTTTTAAAGTCCATAGACACAAATATAATAATAATAAATTGCACATAATACTTTCTAGAATTGTTTGAGCTTCTGTCCATATTTCCTTCTATTCCTTTCAGTGTACTGAAAACTGTTTCAAAGTCCTCCTTCCTTTTTGGTATCACTATTGCTATTCTTCCAACCCTTCCCAAGTGATTTTCCTAGAATGCAGATTTAACTATCCCTCCCTGTCCACTCCTTTTTGCAATAAATTTTAGTAACTACCTATTATCTCTAGTTATTAAATATCAACTACTGTTTTGCATTAGTACCATTCATATGGATGTTTCCAGTCTGGTTATACATTGATCCCCTCTCTGTACTCTACAAACAGCCATGCTGGTGTCTCTTTGCCTTTGACTGGCTGTCTCCCACACTTCAATTACTCTTCTTCCTTACCTCACTATCTTTTAGAGTCAACCCCCCCCCCCCCACACCTCATTTCAAGATAACTTAAATGCCACCTTCTATAGAAGGCTTTTTTGGGGCCTCTCATGACCTCAACCCCTTCCTTCAATGATGTTAAGATACAAAATAATTAAATTACATATAAGTACATATGTTCATATATCTGTGTATTTATGCACATATTTCTTCTTTGTAACATAAGCTCCTTGAGCAGGTTTTTCTTCATATCTCAAACACTTAGCACAGTATCTGGCACAGTAAGGGTTGAATTTGTTCACTGAATGATAGTAACACAAGTCATACTAGTATTTATTATACTCTCTGACAAGGAAAAGGACATTTGAAATCCAAACTTCTGTGAAATGTCCCTTTCCTTGTCAGAGATGGTAATGAATTTCAGAGTTGGCAGACACTTGAAGAAACAGATGGCATAATACTTATTCCCAAAAAGAATCCTTTCTAATTATGCCCAAAGGGCTATCAAACTATGCATACCCTTTGATCCAGCAGTATCTCTACTTCATCTGTATTCCAAAATAAAAAAGGGAAAAGGACCTACATGTGTAAAAATTTTTGTAGCGGCTCTTTTTATAGTAGAAAGAAACTGGAGACTGAGTGAATGCCCATCACTTGGAGAATGGCTGAATAAGTTATGGTATATGAATGTTATGGAATATTATTATTCAATAAGAAATGATCATCAGGATGATTTCAGAAAAGCCTGGAGAGGTTCACATGAACTGATGCTAAATGAAGTGAGTAGAACCAAGAGAACACTGTACACAGCAACAACAAGATTACACAACGATAACTCTGATGAACTTGGCTCTTTTCAACAATGAGGTGATTCAGGCCAATTTCAATAGATATTTTTTTCATTTAAAAAATTATTAGTTTTTTATTTATAAAACATATGCATGGGTAATTTTTCAACATTGACCCTTGCAAAGCTTTCTGTTCTAAATTTTTCCTTGCTTTCCCCCATCCCCTCCCCTAGATGGCAGGTAGTCCAATACATGTTAAATATGTTAAATATATTTATACAATATATTGCAATATATATTGCACAAGAAAAATCAGATCAAGAAGGGAAAAAAAAACAAAAACCTGAGAAAGAAAACAAAATGCAAGCAAATATCAACAGAAAGAGTGTTGTGTTCCATATTCAGTTCCCACAGTCCTCTCTTGGTATATGGTTCTCTTCATCACTGAAATTGGAACTGTTTTGAATCATCTCACTGTTGAGAAGAGTCACGTCCATCAGAAATGATCATTATATAGTTTTGTTGTTGCCATGTACGATGATTTCCTGGGTCTGCTCATTTCACTCAGCATCAGTTCATGTAAGTCTCTCCAGGCCTCTCTGTATTGATCCTGCTGGCCATTTCTTACAGAACAATAATACTCCATAACATTCATAAAGCACAATTTATTCAGCCATTCTCTAAATGATGGGCATCCATTCAGTTTCCAGTTTCTTGCCACTACAAAAAGGGCTGCCACAAACAGTTTTGCACATGTGGGTCCCTTTCCTTCCTTTAAGATTTCTTTGGGATATAATATAAGCCCAGTAGTAATACTGCTGGATCAAAGGGTATGCAAAGTTTGATAACTTTTTGAGCATAATTCCAGATTGCTCTCCAGAATAGTTGGATCCGTTCACAGTTCCAGCAACAATGTATCAGTGTCCCAGTTTTCCTACATTCCCATCTAATATTTGTCATTGTCTTCCTGTCATCTTAGCCAATGTGAGAGGTGTGTAGTGGTATCTCACAGTTGTCTTAATTTGCATTTCTCTGATCAATAGTGATTTGGAACACTCTTTCATATGAGTGGAAATAGTTTCAATTTCATCATTTGAAAATTGTCTGTTCATATCCTTGGACCATTTATCAATTGGAGAATGGCTTGAATTCTTAAAAATTTGAGTTAATTCTCTATATATTTTAGAAATGAGGCCTTTATCAGAACCTTCAATTTCAATAGATTGTAATGGTAATGGATAGCTGGGGGCATCCTGAGAGAGGACTATGAGGACTAAATATAATCATAACATAATATTGTCACCTTTTTATTAGTTTGCTTGCTTTTTTCTTTCTCATTTCTTTTCTTTTCTTTTCTTTTTCTTTTTTTTTTTGTGTGCAGCATGATAAATGTAGAAATGTTTGGAGGAATAGCATATGTTTAATCCAATTTTCCCAATTAGACACCAATGAGTTAATGTGCACTATTTAAAGCTTTCAAGATCTTTTTCTGGATCTATTCCATTCAAATGAATAAGCATTAATTAAGCATCCACTATGTTCCAGGTACACTTTATCAGCACTAAAAATACAAAATCAAAAATCAAAAAAAGCCATATCCTCAAAGAATTTATATTCTACTAAGGGAAAAAATAAAAAAAAAAGTATAAAATACATAAAAATTAATTTCAATTGGTGAGAGGAAGAAGTAATAATGAGTGGGAAGATCAACAAAGTCCTCTTATTGGAGGTAATACCTAAATTGTCTGAATAAGCCAGGTAATAATTCTAAAAAGTAAAGCGGAAAATAATCTCAAGATTGTGAGTGGGGAAACTGAAAAAGCAAGGAAGCAAATGATGGAATTGCATAGCTGGAAAACAACAAGCAGGTCAATTTGGCTGAGAAAAAAAAATTGCGTGTTGGGGAATAATAGTGTGATGAGAAATAATAGAAGGCAAATGTGGTAAAATAGATTAGAACCACATAGTAAAGGGTTTTAAATACTTTTAAGCATTTGCATTTTATCTTAATAGCAATAGGAAGCTTCTTAAGCAAAGGAGTAAAAGTCAGATCTGTGCTTTTAAGAAAGCTCACTTGTTATCTGTGTGAAGCATATATTGTAAAGAGATTGTAAGCAAAGAGATTATGAGAAGAAAAAAAAAGGATATTGGACATGGTAGTTGATATAATTGGTAACCTTTCAGAGAGTCATTTCCATCAAATATCCTGGATTGGAAGTCAGATTGGAAGGTTACTGAGAAATGAGGAAGCAGAGGCAATGAAAGTAGATGGCTTAAATTTTATAAATATGTCGTTTAGTCCTTTATCTAAGTAATTAACACTAATGTTAAACAACATAGGGCCAAGCAGAGATCACTAGGGAACTCCATTGGAGACCTCCTTCCAAATTAATGTCAAATCATTAATGACTACTTTTTGGAGCAGTTCTTTTAACAAGATTTAAATTCATTGAATTGCATATCATTTATCACATATACTCTTTTTTTTTTCCATTAAAAAAATTCTGAACTTAAATGCCAAGCAATATTAATATTTTCAAATGCATTGAAGTAATAGTAGAAGAGGATTATATGTGAAACTGTGAATCTCTTATGTTGAGCTTGATTTTCTTTCTAAGTATATGATACATTCAAAATGTAATTTTCAAAGCTATTTGTTCTTCCTTCTGTGTTTCTTTCCATTCCCTTTGGTGTATTTTAAAAAATGATTCAATGATTCTTTTTGTTTCTTTTCTTCTATTGGAAATACCATCTATAACTAGTTATTTCCCTCACCAATTCAATTTAAAAACAATACAAAACCACAATCCACAACCAAAGAAACAAAGTCACACATTTGTCATGTCTAGAAATTTACTTTTTCATTCTTCATCCTAGGTCGATCATCCCTCAGGTACAGGATAAAATTTTTTATCATTGATCCTCTGGAGCCCAGACCAGTTATTGTACTGATCTGAGTTTACAGGTATTTTAAAAGTGCTTTCCTTCACAATGTTGTTGTTACTATATATTTTAAAATTTTCCTTAAAAAATAAGTCTCAAAACTTCTCATCATGAATGGTAGAATATAAAAAGAAATTCTGGTGGCAAATTCTGGGTGTCTTTTCTCAACTTATCAGGCCCCTATTCTGAGCTTAAAAACAAGAACTGTCATTTCTATCATTAATCTATTGACAACCCTTTATTAAGCATCTATTTTTAACTTATTAGCTAGAGGACCCTGGGACAAGTCATTTTAACTGGGATAGAATTCCTTAGTTATAAACTGAAATAATAATACCTCTGCTATTTACTTTCTTGGGTAAAAGATTACAAGAGATAATATACATGCGAATGTTTTAGAAACTGCAGAGGCTATAGAAATATATTCATATTACTATTATCATATACTAGGTGAAATACAAAGAATTCATTTAATTTCTGAGAGCATTTTGGCTGGCTCTGTGGTTTTTCCTATCAACACAACATTTATTAAATGCCTACTATATTCAAGACAATTTACTTGGCTGGGGATATAAAGACAAAAAAGAAAACAGCACTGACCTTAAAGAGAAAACATATTATTTACAGGAAGTAATAAGGAAACACACATATAAGGAAATGCAAGATAGTGAAACACTATATGTGGTGGTGGGGCTGGTAAGAAGGAGGCTTTGAACAGGATTCTAAAAGGCAAAGGTAATGCCAGGGTGTGTATATTATTATAGGTGTAAAGGATAGCCTGTACAAAGGGATAGACAGAGATGGGAGATCAAATGCCAAATTTGGAGAACAGCCAATATGATCAGTTTGGCTACACCAAAGAATATGTGAAAGAAAGTAATGTGAAATAATTATAGAAAGGCAAACAGGAGTCAGATTATGGAGAATTTTAAAGGCCAGACTGAGAAGTTTGAATTTTACACTCAAAGCAAAAGGGAACTACTGAATGTTTTAAAATAGGGCGCTGACATGGCCAGATGGGAGCCTTAGGACTATTAAGAAGATAATTCTGGGGCAAAAATTAGAGGGAGGAAAAGCAAGAAGCAGGGAAACCAATAAGGAGACAACCAGGTGAGAGGCGACAGTCTGCTGGCCTGAATTGGGAGTGGCATGGTACACACTGTGCTAAGCAGTTTACAAATATCTCATTTTTCATAACCACCCTGGGAGATAGGGAGATAGAAACTCCATTTTATAATTGAGGAAACTGAGATATAGCAAGGTTAACCTCTTGTCCACACTTTGAATTCGGTCTTCTTGACTCCAGATCTAGTTCTCAGACCCATTAAGTAGCATGTGCAGGATGAGTGAACTACTATCTGAAGTTGAATTTGAACACAGGTCTTCCTGGCTCCATGTGAAATGCTCCACAGAGTCGCCTAGTTGCCCCCAAACAACATTTGTTTTGGACATGCTGAATATTGAAGGAAAAGTATCCAGCAGGCAACTAAATGGTGATGAAAGATTTTATGTGATAACTGACCTACATCATTTTCATTAGTGTACATGCTATATTCTCCTTCCCACTGACAATGTTGATTTTCTTCTTTGTATTTCTACACTTAGCACAGGACTTTGCACAAAGAAGTAATTAAATGGTTGCTGAGTATACAATAGTTTCTATATTCAGTGAATCTGTAAACTAACTGAGGGCCAAAACAAACATTTGCTAACCAAATAGAAAATAGTAAGATAGTCAACTGTATGGTACTAGATACAACAAGAGTTCAGCTAAAGGAGAGAGAAGGCCAGGAGAGAGACAGCATAAACAGGGCACACATGTTGGGGAAAGTAAAGGGACAGTATAAAGACCATCATCATAGGATGGTAGACCTGGAAGGGCCTTCAGAGAACATCTAGACCAAGAAGGAACTGGGAATTAGACTGGGGAAGTGACCTGCCCAAAGTCACAGAGAATATCAGGGGTAGATATGGATTAGAATCTAGTCATTGAATATACAGCTTTTGCCACAGAAATTCACTGGGATCTGAGGTATCATTTAGGAAAATATTAGGAAATATGACTGGCAGGGTGGATTGGAGGTTAGGCCATGGACATTTAGTCCATTTATGATAAAATATGGTACATTAGAGACAGCTCTGAATTTAGAATAAGATGACCTAAGTTCAGTCATTATTCATTACTCGTGACTTCGATCAAAAAAGGATAATAAACATGTACAACATGACAGGATTACTGGGAAAAGCATTCTACAACTTGTCAAGTGCTATAGAAATATGAATTTTGAAATTAAATTATTTTATTGTAGGCAATGTGGAATCATAATGTTCATTAGATCATCTCTAAGGTCCTCTCCCCTCCCCCATTTGTTCACCCCATCTCTAGGACCACAATAATGAAAGAAAGGAGGCCTAAAGATTGGGACAACTAAGCAGAAGAAAACTCAAATGGATTTTTCCAGATTACATATATATATAAAATAGTATATATATAAAATAGCTAATATTTATATAGCACTTACTATATGTGCTAGGCACTGTGCTAAGTGTTTTACAATTATTATCTCATATTTGATCCTTACAAAAACCCTGGGAGGTAGGTGCTATTATTATCCCCAAATTACTATAGAAGAAACTGAAGCAAACAAGTTAAATGATTTGCACAGGGTCACAGAACTACTTAAGTATTTTCAGCTGGATCTGAACTCAGATCTTCCTGGTTGCAAGTCTAATGCTCTATCCACAGTGCCATCTAGTTGCTTTATTCATCTAATTATTTATTTAACTTTATTTATGAGCCCAATTTCAATCCTGTCTTAACTGATTGCCATAGAGAAGGCTTTACTACATCCCTCTAGATAAGGGACAGTCAGGAACTCACCTGAAACCTCCAAACAACTTTAAAATAATGCCTAACATAAGAGTTCTGGAGTGGCAGAGACAACAAAAAGACAGGCTGAACCAATTTTCTAGCCTAAGACAACTTAGCAAGTATGTATAAAAGTTTTGTCACATTGGGGTAGTAGTCAGACTCATAGCACTGCTTAACCAAGCTGAGGCTTGCCTTCAAGGCAAGTAGCAGCAGCATTGGAAGTTCTCAGCCCAGAGATGATAATAAGATTTAATAACTGATCATGGAGATTACAAGGGAAATTTATTAGCAAACTGGGAGACTCTGTAGAGTCTCTGTTGTATTACTTATATGCAGGTCCAAATTGAAGTTCCAGAGAAAAGGAATAATGACATTTGTAGTCACAGAGTAGGATTTTTGGTCATAGTCCAAGGACAGAGGAGGTTGCTTATGATTGCCCACAAAGGAGTAAGTACCCTGATCTCAATTCTAAGGCAGAACAGAGAGTAAGAGATGGGAGTACCTGGCTACAGCTTCAAGGCCTAGAAAAATACTAACTCTTTTGGCTATGAGGAACAAGATTTCTTCTAAGTGGGGACCAGAGCACAGACCAGAAGAGTACTGCCCCCCACCTGTCTTTAGATCATATCACCTTGGAAGCATAAAAAACTTATGCTAGAACTGGCTCTGAAAACAGCAGCATGAAAAACCTGAAGACTGGGACAATGCCCTTTTCACCTAAGGAGCAAAACCCAACATTATGTTAAATGTCAAGAAATAGATTGAAAAAAGGAGCAAACAACAATAAAAAACAATCCTAAAAAATTACTATGGTGATAGGGAAGATCAAGACAGAAACTCAGAAGACAATGTGAAAACACCTGCAACTAAAGCGTCAAAAAAAAAAAAAAAGTAGAAAATGAAGATAAAGAAAAAGGAAGAGGAGGAGGAGGAAAAGAAGAAGATGAAGAAACAGCAGCAGAAGTAGAAGTAGAAGAAGCAGAGGAGTAGAAGAATTGGTCACAAGACCAGCAAGAATTTTTGGAGGAATTCAAAAAGGATTTTAAAAATCAAACAAGAGAAGTAAAGGAAAAATTGGAAAAATAAATAGGAGTGATATATGAAAATTATGAAAAGAAAATCAACAGCCTGGTAAAAGAGGCACAAAAGAAATACTAAAGAAAACAATGTCTCAAAATAGAATTGACTAAAGTATAGAAGTCCAAATATTCACTGAAGAAAATAATTCCTTAAATATTACAACTGGACAAGTGAAAGCTAATGACTTCATGAAACATCAAGAAACAATAAAACAAAGTTAAAATAAAAAAAAAATGTGAAATATCTCATTAGAAAAACAACCAACCAAGAAAACAGATTAAGAAGAGATAATGAAGGAGTTATTGGACTACTTGAAATCTATGATCAAAAAAGAGCCTAGACATTAATTACAAGAAATTATTTTTTTTTTAAAATTGCTCTAATATCCCCAAACTTGAAGGTAAAATCTACGGAAATATATCTATATCCTGAAGAGATTCTAAAATGAAAGCTCCCCAAAATATAATATTGAGATTCCAAAAAGCCAAAGTTTTCCAAAAGGGGGGGGGAACAATGCAAACAGAAAGAAACCATTTGAATGTTACTGAGACCCAAGAAGGATAACAAAAGATTTAGCAGATTCCAAATTAAAGGATTGAAGGGCTTGGAATATGATATTCCAAAGAGCAAAGAAGCTAGAATTATAACCAAAAATAACTTATTCAACAAAACAGAGGATAAGTCTTCAGGGAAAAAAATGAAAATGAAATGTTGAATAAAAGGGAAGGCTTTCGAGCATTCCTGATAAAAAGACCAGAGTTGAATAACTTTCAAATAAAAGTCTCAAGAGAAGCATAAAAAGGTAAGCATAAAAGAGAAACTATAAGGAATTCAATAAGATTAAACTGTTTACATTCCTATATGGGAAGATGACACTTGTAATTCCTAAGAATTTTACCATTATCAGGGCAATTAGAAGGAATATGCATAAATAGAGACTATGGGTAAGAGTTGACTATGATGGGATAATTTTTTTAAAAATTAAGGGGTGAGAAACAGATGCACTAAAAAAGGGGGAAGGCAGAGGAGAAAATTGTCTCACATAAAAGAGGCATGGAAGGAAGAGTTTTTACAGAAGATGGGAAGATGGTGGCAGGTTCTCATTGGAATTAGTTCAAAAAGGGAATGACATACTCAGTTGGGTATAGAAATCTGTATTAGCATACAGGGAAGAAGGAGGAGAATTTGGAAAAAGAGAAAGTGAGATGGGATGACAGAAAGGAGGGTGGACTAAGGGAAACAGTAATCAGAATCAAAACAGACTTTTGAGAATGTATAGGCTAGGAAAGGAGAAAAAATAGTAATAAACAGGATAGAGGTAAATACTCAGTAATCATGAATATGAATCGAATAAACTTACCCATAAAACAGAAGCAAATAGGGGGCAGCTAGGTGGCGCAGTGGATAGAGAACCACCCTTGAAGTCAGGAGGACCTGAGTTCAAAACTGGTCTTAGACACAACACTTCCTACCTGTGTGACCCTGGGCAAGTCACTTAACCCTAAGTGCCTCAGCAAAAAAAAGAAGAAAGAAGAAGAAGAAACAAGAAGAAGAAAGAAGAAAGAAGAAGAAGAAGAAAGAAATGCACTTGAAACTAAGAGAAAACTAAGAGAGACACAGAGTAAAAATAAGGGGCTGCAGCAGAATCTATTATACCTTAGCTCAGGTTAAAAAAAAAAAAACAAACAGAGGTAGCAATCATGATTTCACACAAAGTAAAAGCAAAAACAGACCTGGGTAAAAGAGATAAGCAGAGAAACTACATTTTTCTAAAAGATATCAAAGACAATCAAGGTAATATCAATGTTAAACATATATGCACCAAATATTACAGCATTCAAATTCCCAAAGGAAAAGTTAAATAAGTTGTAGGAGGAATTAGATAAATCTAAACTATTACTTAAATAAGAAAAAGTTAAGGGAGATGAGTAGAATTTTAGAAAAGCATTCTTTTTCAGATCACAATGCAACAAAAAATACATTCAATAAATGATCATATCATTATACACTTCAACAACAATACTACATGAGGATGTATTCTGATGGAAGTGGATATCTTCAACATAGAGAAGAGTTAATCCAATTCCAACTGATCAATGATGGACAGAATCAGCTACATCCAGAAAAGGAACACTGGGAAATAAGTGTAAACTGTGAGCATTTTTTGTTTTTCTTCCCAGATTATTTTTACCTTCCGAATACAATTCTTCCTTTGCAACAACAACAACAACAAAATTCGGTTCTGCACATATATATTGTACCTAGGATATACTATAACATATTTGATATGTATGGGAATGCCTGCCATCTAGGGGAAGGGGTGGAGGGAAGGAGGGGAAAAATTTGGAACAGAAGGGAGTACAAGGGATAATGTTGTAAATAATTACCTATGCATATGTACTGTCAAAAAATGTTATAATTATAAAATTAATAAAAAATTTTAAAAATAAATGATCATAAAAACATCAAGTAATTGGACATTAGTAATCTAATTCTAAAGGAAGAGAAACAATTATTTCATTAAAGAGAATGGTAACAATGTGACAACACAACAAAATTTCTAGGACGCAGTCAAAGTAATACTTATGGGGAATTTCATACTTCTATATGCTTACATAGATAAAATGCTCTTAAGAGAAAGAGCAAGTTAATGAATTGGGTTTGCAATTTAAAAAAAAAGGAAAAAAGATCAAATTAAAAATCAATTAAACACCAAATTAGAAATCCTGAAAACCAAAGGAGAGATGGATAAAGTTGAAAATGAGAAAACCACTGAACCAAAAAATAAAACTAAAAGGTAGCTTTATGAAAAACAATAACAAAATATACAATTGATTTAATTTTTAAAAAGAAAACCAAATGACTAGTATCAAAAATGAAAAGGATGAATGTACTGCCCATAAAGATGAAATTACAGTAATTACTAGGAACCATTGTGACATTACATGCCAATAAATCTAATAATTTAAGTGAAATAGATGAATATTTACAAAAATATAAATTGCCCAGATTAACAGAAGAAGAAATAGAATACTAAAGTAACCATCTTAGTAAAAGAAAAAGAACAAGGAATAAAAGAGCTGCCTAAAAAAAAAAACATCCCCAGGATCAGATGGATTCACACATGAATTCTATCAAACATTTAAACAATTAATTCCCATTCTCTACAAACTATCTAGAAAACCAGGCAAAGAAGAATCCTATCAAATTCCTTTTATAACACAAATGTAGTTCTGATATCTAAACTACTGAGAGCTGATTTCACTAAATCAATTTCACTTTGAATACTAATACAAAAATTTTAAATAAAAACACTAGGAAGGAGATTACAGCAATATATCACAAAAATCATAGAGTAGGTGCTATTTATGCCAGGAATGCAGGGCTAGTTCAACAGTAGGAAAAACTATCAGCATCGTTGATCATATTGACTTTTAAAAATAACAAAAACATAATATCTCAATAGATGCAAAAAAAGTTTTTGACAATATAACACTCATTCCTATGGGGAAAAAAAAATCCACCAGGAAGTATAGGAATGAAGCTTTCCTTATAATGATAAGGAGTATTGATCTAAAATAATCAGAAAACATTGTCTAGAAAGAGAATAAGTGGAAAACTTTCCAATAAGACCAAGAATGAAGCAAGTTTGCTTATTATTACCATTGTTATTCAATATTGTACTAGAAATGTAAACTATAGGAAAGAGAGAAGAAAAAGAAATTGAAAGAATAGGCAATAAGGAAACAAAACTCCTGACAGATGATCCAATGGGACACTTAGAGAATCAACTAAAAAACTATTTGAAGTAATTAATAACTTTAACAAAATTGCAGGATATAAAATAAACCCACATAAAACACCAGCATTTCTATTATTTCCAACAAAGCCCAGCAGAAAGAAGTAGAAATAGAAATTCTATTTAGAATAACTGCAGGTGATATAAAATACTGGTGATATAAAATACTTGTGAGTCTATAAAAATGAGCTGGAGAGGGAAATAGCAAATCACTCTAGTATCTTAGTCAAGAAAACCCCAAATGATGTTACAGAATCAAACATGAATGAAATGACTGAACAACATCTGCCAAGACAAAACCAGGCATTATGTGAACACAATTACAAAACACTTTCCAAACAAATAAAGTCATATGGAGAAATATTAAGTGTTTGTGGATAGGTATGACCACTATAATAAAAATGACAATTCTACCTAAATTAATTTACCTATTCAGTGGAAATACCATACTACCAAAAATATATACACATTTTGGTAGTGTGGTAGATATATACTAAAAAAAAATTAACCAAATTCATCTGGAACAACAGGTCAAGAATGTCAAGAGAATCCAGGAAGAAAAAGTGAAGAAAGATGGTCTCACAGTATCACATTTCAAACTGTATTACAAAGCAGTCATCATCAGAACAATATGGTACTAAGAAACAGTGATGGATCAGTGAATAAATTAGGTATACAATTTCAGTTGTTCACTCATTTTGTTTCACGTCTAACACTCCATAACCTCATGTAATGTTTTCTTGGCAAAGATATTAGAGTAGTTTGCCAATTTATTTCTCCAGCTCATTTTACAGATAAGGAAACTGAGGCATAAACAAGTGACTTACCTAAGGTAACAGCATGTAGTGATTATCTGAGGTCACATTTAAAGTCAGAAGGATAAGTCTCTCTGACTCCAGGGCTAACACTCTATTCATTGTGCCATCTAGCTGCTGCCTGGTACACAACACATGGTAATAAATAATCTAGTGTTTGATAACCAAAAAAATCCAGCCTTTTGGAACAAGAACACCCCATCTGACAAAAATTTCTGGGAAAACTGGAAAACAATTAGGCATAAACTAGGTATAGACCAACATCTCACACCATATAGCAAAATAAGGTCAAAATGTACCCATTTGAAATGGGTACAATGAAATAAAGACATATCATAAGCATATTAGGGAAGAATGTAAAATTTTACTTGTTAGCTCTATGAATATGGGAAGAACTTATGACAGGAGAAGATGGAGAACTCTACAAGATGTAAAATGGATAATTTTGATTACATTAAATTTAAAAGGTTTTGAACAAACCAATGTGGCCAAGATTAGAAGGAAAGCAGGAAACTGAGAAAAAAAAATTATAGTAAGCTTCTTGGATAAAGGCTTTATTTCTCAAACATATAAAGAACTGAGTCAGATTTATAAGAATATGAGTCTTTTCCTCAGTTGATAAATGGTCAAAGGACATGAAGTCAGTTTTCAGACAAAGAAATCCAAACTATCTATAGTTACATGAAAAAATGTTCAAAATCACTAAGGATTAGAGAAATGTAAATTAAAAGAACTCTGAAGTACCACCTCATATGTATCAAATTGGATTACCTGACAGAAAAGAAAAATGACAAATATTGGAGGGGAAATGGGGAAATTAGAACATAAACAGATTGTTGGTGAAGTTATAAACTTATCCAACTATTCTAGTGAACAATTTGGAACCACACCTAAAGAGTGATAAAATTATGCACACTCTTTGATCCAGCAATATTACTTCTATCCCAAATAGTATATCCCAAAGAGATCAAAGAAAAAGAAAAGGATCTATATATAAAAAATATTTATAGCAACTCTTTTTATGGTAGTAGCAGAGAATTAGAAATCAAGGGCATTTTCATTGACTAGGGCATGGCTGAATAAGTTGTGGCTTATGGTTATGACTGAATATTATACTATAGGAAATGAGCAGATGATTTTAGAAAAATATGGGGAGATTTATATGAAATCATGTAAAGTGAAGTGAATAGAACCAAGAGATCATTGCATATAGTAATGGCAATACAGTAAGATCATCAACCAAATTATTTAGTTATTCTGAGCAATGACAAATGCACCTCCAAAGAAAGAACAGATAGAGTCTGAATGCAGATGAAAATATACTTTTAAAAAACTTCCTTTATTTTTCTTATTTTGGAGGGGGTCTGTATTTTCTTTTACAAAATGGTTCATATGGAAATATGTTTTGTATAACTTCACATAAAAAATCTCTATCAAGTTGCTTACTTTTTTTCAAGAAGGGGACAAGGGAGGAAGGGAGGGAAAGAATTTAGAACTCAAAAAATGTTAAAAACATTTTTAAGTAATTGAGAAAAAATAAAATAAATGTTTGGGAAAATAAATAAAATGAACATCTAAGTCATGGAGCTAATTCTGCTTCATTTCAAGACCTGTGATTTTAATAATATGGGCCTTCCTTTAACTGATATACACTGTCAGTAGATAGTCTTTGAGAACTACAAGAACCAAAATATAAAAACCAACAAACAAAAAACAAAAACCCAACTCTCCTCACTCTGCGGACAATTAAATAATAAGCCTGAAACTTCTCTAGTTGGCTCCTCAGATCATATGGCACAGAGTCCATCACCACAAGCTGCTCAAACCCTTCCCAGGATGTCAGAACCTGCCAGAGGTTATACTCTGACAATATATTCTTCAAGAATCCTAAGATCAATTCTATGCCCCAGTGAAGTTTTGGAGAAGGATGTCAGTGGAGCAATAAAAATGAATATAAATATTAAGGACAGCCCATCTATTATCATCACTTTTAATTTACAAAGTAATCCTCCCACTATGTTTTTTCCACTGTGAGGAATTTGTTTTTCAGTTGTTTTTTAAAATCCTGCCTGACTCTTCCTGATCCCATTTAGGGTTTTCTTGGCAAAGATATTGGAATGGTTTACCATTTCCTTCTATAGCTCATTTTACATATGAGAAACTGAGGAAAACAGGGTTTAAAGAACTTCTCAGGGCCACAAAGCTAGTTAGTATGTTAGGCCAGATTTGTACTCAGGAAAGATGAGTCTTATCTGACTGTGTAGGTCCAGCATTCTTTCTCCAGTATCACCTAAGTGACTTAGAACCACCTAGCTTGTCCCAAGGAACTTATTAAGGGTGTCTGGAAGAAGTTAAGTACATGTGTGTCTAATGGAAACAAGCTTCATTTGGTTCTGATACGATGCTAGTTAGCTAGATACACAGATATTATGTCATTAATATCTGTTGAATAAAAAAAAAAATCACAATGTAAGGATCTTGGACTCAAGTATCCTGTAAATATCTTCATATTGTATAGAATAAAGAGGGCCCATTTTTTCAGTCTACAGGAGAAAATGAAGTCAAGGTAAGTTAAGTGACAAGTCCTAGGTAGGGTCTTTTGACCCTGAGCCAAATGTTCAGGGTCAAACTACTGTTTCCTGGCATTCTGCCTCACCAAGTCTAGTTTTTATGTTTTATGTATTTATTTTTGGTGTGGCAATTATGGTTAAGTGACTTGCCCAGGGTCACACAGCTAGCAAATAGCTAACCACTACTTACACACAAACACAGCTAGTAAGTATTAAGTGTCTGAGGCCGGATTTAAACTTAGTCCCTCCTGACTCCAGAGTTAGTGCTCTATCCAATGTGCTATTTAGCTATCCTTAGTTGTTATATTTTAAATAATGACAGTTTATTGTTATATGATACTTACTGATTAGGAAGAGTCAGTTGATCCTTAAAAGAGTCCTGTGAGGGTTAAGGAGGAAAGTCAAAAGGTAGAAAGCATACAGGCCTTTATTAAGCATTTACTCTGTGCCAGACACTGTAAAATGAGCACTTTGCAACTACTATCTCACTTTATTCTCACAACAATGCTATGAGCTGGATACTATCATCTCTCAGTTACAGTTAAGGAAACAGACAAATAGCAGTTAAGTTACTTCCCAGAGTCACACAACTGCTAAGTATGTGAGGCTGAATTTGAACTCAGGGCTCCTCACACCTGCACTCCAGCTGTCTCTAAATAGAGACCTCTTAAAGGTAAAAGAGGCTCAGAGACATTGAATGATTGGCTTAAGATGACAAAGCTTTTAAATTACAGTTACAACTTAAACTAGATTGTTAGATCATAAAATTTAGGGCAGGAAGGCACTTAAGAAGATCTTTTAGTACAGAGATCTTTAACCTCTGAGTCATAGACCTCTCTAACAGTCTAATAAACTCTATGGACTACTTTTCTAATCCATTATAGTATTAGTTTTAAATGCACAAAAGGAAATGCAAAGGATAGCAAAGATGACCAAAAATATTTAAATAGCAAAAAAAAAAAAAGAAAAAAAATTTAAGTTCATGGATCCTAGGTTAATCTGATCTAGTCCAACCTCAGAGTGTATATTAAGGTCCAAAAAGCAGAAGCACAACATGTAAATAAACCCAGGTCCTAGGAGCTCACATTTGATATTCTTTATACCAGAGCACACAGAATCTAGCAGGTTTTCTATTATGCCACTCAGCATTTCATATAGTATGCCTACAATGTGTCCAACACCATTTTAAATGCTATGGGGGAGAGAAGAGGCAAGAGACCCTATCTTTGTGCAAGCAACTTTGGATGGGAATTGGGGCCAAACTATATGTTTAGCTACCCTTAGCAACCCATTGACTGAATAGCATTTCTACACTGAGAAGAATTTTGTACTTATTTAAATATGTCAGCTTTGGGCACTTGCCAAACTGGAAGCTTATAATGGCAGGCTGTGACTTAAGTCCAGAAGGAAGGTTTCTAATGAGAATTGGAGAAGACATAGATGTTCAAAGGCTTAGCTGGCATTCAATACTGCTTCAAATGGCCATTATCCAATCTTGAAACACTATGAGGAATGCATTTTCAAAATATGACCCTATTTCCATTCCTGGAATTCAAGTGTGACAAACACAGATTCATAAATACCCCAAAAAGACGCTAACAGCAGTGTCAGTTTGTAAAATATCAAAAGACACCAAGAAGTGTACACCATAAATTAAAATGACTTCACTATTCAATCCAAAATATTTTGTGGGCTTTTAGCAAAGATGTCCGTTTTAAATGAACTTACAGCAGCACTTGGGGAGATGAATAATTTACCCTAAATAGTCTTATGTTTAAGCTTAGAAACCCATCTTTACCTCAGTACTCCTCCCACCATAAAGGCCAAAACACTTTTACTAAAAATGCATGTTAGAATCTTGGTCCCAGAAGACATAGTGAAAGGCATTTCCCTCCTCTAATTAGAGAGGCGGGGAAATGCAGGTGTATATGCTGAGATAGTCATTTCCTTGGCTGGTTTTGCTTAACTGTTTTTCTTTGTTAACAGGTAAAGTTCTCTGGGGAGGAATAAAGAGACTATTGTAAAATAACTACAATATTTAAAAAAAAAAAAGGAAAGGGAAAGGAAACAATATATATATATATTTTAAAATGTTAAATACTGGTTTCAGTATTCAGATACCATATGGCAACTCAGAGACCCTGGGTCTCCCAATTCGGAATCCTGTGCCATAGAGTAGGATATTACAGCTGACAAGAAGATCAGAGGAGTAATGTTACTTGCCCAAAGTTGCACAGTAAGATAATAGATTTAGGACTAGACATAGATTTCAACTTCTAGGCTCATGATTTTTCACTACCCCGAATAGATGTCGTTAAGAATCAAATGGGTGACAGCTGAAAACTGTCAGTACAAATTTGCTGTTAAGTACTCTTAAAAACAAATGTTTCTGCATTGGCTCAGTATTTATTGCAGCCAGGCTGATTTGCTTGCTTACCGATTAGGCCAGCTGGTAAAATGGAAAGTGCACTAAATGTGGAGTCCAAAAATCCGGATGTGAATCCCAGCTCTAAAATTTAATACCTTTGTTAACTTGAGTAGGGAATGATCTCTCTGAGACTTTTACCTCATCTATAAAATAAAGAGATTGAACTGATCTCTAATGTTTCTTCAAGTACTAAGTCTATAATATCTCCTCTTTAAACAATTCTCATACTTAGAAGTATCTCCTATTAATGGAGGGAGAGATGAAAAAATACAGTGGAAAGAGTTCAGAAAAAGAAAGAAGAAACAAAGCCAAGATGGCAGATTAGAGGCAGCAACCTAGCTAAACTATCTCAACATTGTTCTCCAAACAACTTTAAAAGATTACCTCAAATACAATTCTGGAGTAGCAGCCAATAAAAAAATCAAGGTGAACCATTTTTCCAGTCCAAGACAACGTAAGAGGTCAGCAGGAGAGTTCTGTGACACTAAAAAACTTGCAAACCCATATAACTAATTCTGAAAATAGCAGCATGAAAAAAAGCCCGAAGCTTGTTATAGTGCTTACCCATCCCCAGATGACCAGAATCCAATTTTAACATAAAGTTCAAAAGTCAAGAAATAAGCTAGGAAAATGAGCAGAGAATGAAAAAAGAATCTGACCATTAAAAATTAATACACTGTCAAGGAAGAGCAAGACATGAACTCAGAAAAAGACAACAATGTGAAAACACCTATAAAGCCTCAAATTGAACACAAGTACAAGAAATACTGGAAAAGTTAAAGAAAGAGATGAGGTGTAGAGGAAAAATTGGGAAAAGAAATGAAAGCAATATAAGAAAATTATGAAAAGAATAAGTAGTTTGGTAAAAGAGGCCCACCCAACCAAACACTAAAGAAAGTAACACTATGAAAACCAGACTTGATCTAATGGTAAAAGAGGCACCAAAATTTACTGATGAACACCTGAAAGAATAAAACAGGCCAAATGGAAAAGAGGTACAAAAGCTCACTGAAGAAAATAATTACTTAAAAATTAGAATTGAGCAAATGGAATCTAATAGCTTCACAAGACTTCCAGAAACAATAAAACAAAGACAAAAGCATGAAAAAAATAGAAGAAAATGTGAAATATTTCATTGGAAAAAAAAAACTGATCTTGAAGAGAGATCAAAGGAAGATAATTGTAGAATTATAGTATTACCTAAAAAACCATGATTTTAAAAAGAGAGCCTAGGCATAATTTTAAGAAATTGAGGGAAACTACTCCAATATCTTAGATGCAGAGGGCAAAACTGAAAGTAGAAATGGAAAGAATTGATTGGTCATTTTCTGAGATTCCAAAATGAAAACAAACAGGAATATTATAGCCAGATTTCAAAGCTCTTAGTTCAAGGAGAAAATACTGCAAGCAGCCAGAAAGAAGCAACTCAAATGTCACAGAGCCACAATCAGGATCACACAAGACATAATAACTTCTACATTAAAGAACTGGAGGGGCTTTACTATAATATTCCAGAGGCAAAGAAGATAGGATTACAACCAAGAATAAATTATGCAGCAAAACTGAAGATAATTCTTCAGAGGAAAAATGAAAATTTAATGAGAGAACTTTTATTCTGATGAAAGATTAGATTGAACAGAAGGTTTTACATTCAAACACAAGACTCAGGAAGAAATATAAAAGGATAAATATGAAAGAGTAATCATAAGGGACTCAATAAAGTTAAACAGTCTACATTCCTATATGGGAAGGTGATGCAAGTAATTCCTAAGCACTTTATCATTATTAAGGCAATTAGAAGGATTCTTCACAGATAGAGGACAGGGGAATGAGTTGATTATGTTGGGATAATAAAAAAAAAAAAAAAAAGGAAGAGTTAAGAAAATAATGCACTGGGAAAAGAGAGGAGAGAGAGAGGCACAATGGGGAAATAATGTCACATAAAAGAAAGGTGCAAGGAAGATCTTTTATAGTAGAAGAGAAAGTGGCAGAAGAGGGTGGGGTATGGCAAGTAATGCTTCAACCTCACTCTCATCAGAATCAGTTCAATGAAGGAAGTACACAAACTCAGTTGAGTATAGAAATTCATCTTATAGAAGAGAGAAATAGAAAGGCAAGGAGATAAGAGAATGGGTAAGGATGGGGAGGTGTGGAATGATAAAAGGGAGGGAAAATTAAGTGAAGTAGTGGTCAGAAGCATTTTCAGGATAAAAAGAGAGGAGGATAAACAGAAGAAAATAGAATGGAAAGAAACACATAATAATCATAACTATGAATGTGAATGGAATAAGCTCACCCATAAAATGGAAGTAGGTAGCAAAGACTAGAAACCAGAATATAATATACTGTTTACAAGAGAAATACTTGAAACAGAAAAACACAGGGAAGTAAAATAAAATACTAAAGCAGAATTTGTTATGCTTCAGCTTTAGTGGGGGGGGGGGGAAACAAATAAATAACACTTCCCCCACCCCCCAAAAAAACCCAAATCAAAAAAGAAAAAAAAAAAAACCAGGGATAGTAATCATGATCTCAGACAAAGCAACAGAAAAAATAAACTTAGTTAAAAAAAAGATAATCAGGGAGACTTCATTTTGCTAAAAGTTACCATAAGTAATGAAGTAAAATAAGACATTTTTTAGCATATTTTTCTCATAAAGGCCTCATTTCTCAAATGTATAAGAAACTAAATCAAATTATAAAAAATAAAGGCCATTCCCCAACTGATAACTGGTCAAAGAATATGAACAGGCAGTTTTCAGAAGAAAAATCAAACTATCTATAGTCATGGACAAATACTTTAAATCATTACTGATTAAAGAAATACAAATTAAAATAACTCTGAGGTTCTACCTCATATATATATATATATATCAGATAAGAAATGACAAGTACTGGAAGGGATGAGGAAAATAGGTACACTAATAAGTTGTTGGTGGAGTCATGAACTAGTCCAACCATTCTGGAAAACAATTTGGAACTATGCTCAAAGAGCTATAAAACGTGCATAACCTTTGAGCTGGAAATATCACTACTAGGTCTGTACCCTATAGAGCTCAAAGAAAAAGGAAAAACATCTAATATGTACAAAAATATGGAATCTTTTTTTGTGGTGGCAAAGAATTGGAAATTGAGAGGATGCCCATCAAGTGAGAAATGGCTGAAAAAGCTGTGGCATATAATTTTGCTTACACAATAATAATATACATAGTAATTAATGTGTTTATACAGTAATAATATACTGTTATGCTATAAGAAATAAAAGGGATGGTTTCAGAAAAAAAAATTATGGAAAGACCTATATGAACTGATACAAAGCAAAATGAGTACAACCAGGAGATCACTGTAAAAGCAATATTGTAATGATCAACTGTGAAAGATTTAGCTACTCTGATCAATATAGTTATCCAAGACAATTATAAAGGACTCATGATGAAAAATGTCATCTATTTCTTGAGAAAGAACTAATGACCTCTGAGTACAAATAAAGCTATTTAATTTCCTTTATTTTTCTTGCTTTCTTTTTTTCAATGTCTAATATGGAAATGTTTTATGTGATTTCACATGTATAATTGATAATAACATTGTCTTTTCCCTGGGTAGATAAGAGGCAGGAAAGAGTGAGAGAATTTAGAACTCATAACTTTAAAAAAAATATTTAAAATAAATCATTTAAAAGAGGAAAAAAAGAAGGAGCTCTGGACTTGGAGTTAAAGGACAGGCTGTCATCCATTTCTGCCACTTGGCAACTATTAATTTCCTTTATTTTTCTTGCTTTTTTTTCAATGTCTAATATGGAAATGTTTTACATGATTTCACATGTATAATTGATAATAACATTGCCTTTTCACTGGGTAGATAAAAGGCAGGAAGGAGTGAGAGAATTTAGAGAACTCATAATTTCTAAAAAAATATTTAAAATAAATCATTTAAAAGAGGATAAAAAGAAGGTGCTCTGGACTTGGAGTCAAAGGACAGGCTGTAATCCATTTCTGCCACTTAGCAACTACATGACCTTGGGCAAATCAAGTTTTCTGGTCTTGAATTTTCTTAGGGTTGGCCTATTCTGGGTCAGGGCCAGTCCAGTGCAATTTTTATTGGTTTGTGAAATTTCCATTACCAAAGATCCTACTTAAAACTCTATAAATTAGATTTCCAGTTGTTGGCAATGTAAAAGGTCCAAGAAGAGCCCAGCTCTCCCATAAATGCTCCAGACAAGTTCTAAAAGTACATAAGAATGAACAATAATAAAGAAAATGAAAGAGAAATAACATTAATTCCACCATACAGACCAGGACTGCTCAAGTACATTGCCAGAAACCTGCAGAAGTTCTGAGTAAAAATCAGCCAAGCAATGTGGAAGCCAAAACTGCACTGGAGACACAGCAGGAGGAAAGTCCATTGCTGCACTTCAGTAGCCTGTGCCAAAGCCACAAGAGAGAGGTTGAGAACAGTCTCAAAGCAACTCATCCTGAAACTGTAGGAGACAGGGGCAGTGCATCATCCAGGAAGCCCAAGAGAAACCCAGAAAAGAGATAGATTTCCACTCTAAAGTAGTGGGAGACAAGACCAACAAAAACTCAGGAGGCAGCAGAATTAGGACTTTATAGAAGGCCTGAAAGCAGCTCGATCTACAACATCTGTTTAGGGCTTGTCAAGGCTGTAAAAAAAAATGAATCTATTTCCCAGAAGATTGTTCATGAAGGAAATAAGAGATTGGCTGAAATCAAAGCTTGGGCCACCAAGTTTTGGAGCCAGAAGAAGGAAGGAAGTCCAGTAGAGGGTGGACCCAGTCACAACATTCTGGTAGTAGCAGGAAGTCAGCCTTAAAGGCCCAGCTCTAAGTTGCTTTCTTCACCAAGTCTTCCTGCTGCTTTCTCCCTCTAACCCCTGACCAAATCCTCTTATATCTATTTCATAAAGACTTATGTATATGGTGTCTCCACTCACTAGGACTGGAAACTCCTCAAGGGCAAGGTTTGTTTCCCTGTTCTCTTTGTGTCCTCGGTAACTACCAATAGAGTTTTTTGGCATATAAGAGGCAGTTAACAAATGCTAGTCAATGAATCCAGAACTTCTTCCTAGTTATAAGAGATTTTGGACAAGTGATCCATTCTTCTGAATTAGTCAGTAAATTTCCTAGTCAGTAAAATGGGCTAATAATCGCTGCCCTACCTTATTCAGATGGTTGTTGTGATAATTAAACAAGATAATGGATAGCAAAGTATAATGTATCACATAATTTATCTTGGTGAACACTTTTGGTAGTGAACCAGGATAGTGCTATTCCTTTCATGATAAGATATCCTTCTCATTGTAAAGGTAACAAAATTATCTCCATTTCATATACAAAGTTTCATATAGGCAGAAACTGTTGCAGCAGCCTAGCTCAGTATCTCCTCATTTATAATTTATTTCTTTCCTTGTAAGACTGTTTTTGCTATACTCAGAGGACACCAGGAAAGTCCTGAAACATGCTTAGCCCCTGCAAGCTAATACCATTTCAACCAAATAAAATAAAATCTTGTCTGAGTTCTCCAAACCAAAGGCCAAACCAGTTTATGCCCCAGAAGTCCAGAACTTAGAAATCATAAAACTAGTATTATTAACAATACTCTTTAAATTCAGCATGAATTTAATAACTTATTAATTCATATTTTATTTAAATTTCACAATAATTCTGTAAGAGAGTTTATGACTTTTAAAAAGTTTCCATTTAAAAAGTTACATTTGTATTGATTTCTTTTGTTTTACATCAACTTCATTTCCAAATAATCCCTCTATTATAGTTATCCCTGGTAGCAAATAATAAAAAAGAAAAGCAAAAAAAACCTCAATGCTCAACAAAACTAATCAATATATCAACCAAGGGTGACAGTATATTCACACCCATATTCACAGTACATTTGACACCATTATTCCTCTACCTCTGTGAAGAAAGGAATGGAAGTACATTTTTCTTAACCTTTCATTCAGTCTGATTTGGTCATTATATTACATATCATTGTTTTATTTATTTTTTGTTTGTTTTATTTACATTGCTGCAGTTGTTTTCTTGTTAAGTCTTTCTGCCTTGCTTTTGCATCAGTTCATTACTTTTTTCATTTACAGCTTCCATTTCTATAGTGCTTTAAGGTTTACAAAATTTCTTCTAATTTAAATTTTAAAAACTCTGAAGTACCACACACCCATCAAATTGGTCAAGTCTTTCAGTGTATCTCTCTTTGGGAGATTTGGGCAAGAAGTGTCCAGATTAAGAAAATACAGATGTTATGATCTGCACTGGTAGAAGGAATAATTGTAATCAATGTTACTACCAATTCACTAAAATAATCAAATACTTGATATACTTTCCCTCTTAATGACCTCACTAGCTCCTATGCTATACAAACATATCCAGATCTATCTAGTCTTGGTTATTTTCCTGATGATTATGCATCACATATTTTAAAGTAGATATCCCATTGCCATTTCAAGCTCAGCATATCTAAAACAGAGTTCATTATCTCCCCTACTTTTCCAAAAACACCCTTCTTCCTAACTCCCCTATTTTTTTCTGGGACTTGAAAGAAACCAGGAGGCAGAAGTGAGAAGGAAAAAATTTCTAAGACAGGAAAAACACCCAGAGTTAGACGATGTAATGTCTTGTTTAAAGAATAACAAGAAAGTCAATATCCCTGAATCACAAAATATGTGTTGGTGAAAAAATATAAGGTGGTAGGAAGGAGACAAGCTATGAAACAGGAAATTTTATATTTAATCCTGGACATGAAGAAGCCATTGGAGCTTAGTGTGTGAATGTATGTGACAGAGATAAATAAAGATACAGTCAGACATATTCTACAGATCAATCTGATAACTGTCTGGAGAACTGGAAGAGATTTGAGGAGGAAGCCTCCCTGTGTCTTCCTCCATGTTCTAATCTCACTAATACTTTTTCCAAAGTTAATAATGTCTCAATCCTCATCTGCAGCCTTTGACACTGGAGACTGCCCTCTTCTCCTTGTTACTTTTTTCTCCAGGTGTTTAGGACATTACTCTCTGCTGCTGTTTTCTTATTTTCCTTTGTGGAATCTTCAGTTCATATCCAATAACTGAGTATCCAAAAAGGCTCTTTTCTGGGTCCTCTTCTCTCATTTTATATGCTATTTCACCTGGTGATTTTATCAGTTTCAATGGATTCAATTATCTCTATGTGGATTATTCTCAAATTTATTTATCCAGCCTTAATATTCTGGCTGAGCTCCAGTTTCTTTTTCTCAACTGGAGATCAGACACCTTGAACTGGATGTCCCAGAAATATCTTAAGCTTAACATGTTTAAAATTGAATTGATTACTTTTCCTTCCAAACTTTGCCCCTTTCCAAAATTCCAAATTGTCCAGGGCTCCATCATCCTCTGACTCCCTCAGGCATGCAACCTGAATGTCATTCTCAATTTCTCACTCTCTCCCATCTCTCATACTCAATCTGTTGCCAAGTCCATCTCATCTTTGCAATATGTCTTCCATAAGCCTCCTTTTCTCCTCTGAAGCTGACATCACCCTGGAACAGGTACTCATCTCCTCATACCTGGGCTATTGCAATGACCCAGGTAGATATAGCTGCCACAAGTCTCTTTATACTCCAATCTATTCTCCATTCAGCTGACAGTAATTTTCCTACATTGAAGATCTGACCATATCACCCTCACTTCCATTCTACATTGACCTCCCCTACATTTCCAGTCTTTTTACACATTAATCTCTCTTCCCACCTCTCTTCAATTCAGTGACACTGACCTCCTGGCTATTCCACAAACAAAATATTCTATATCTTGACTGTATGAATTTCCACAGGCTACCTTACCCCTTTCCCTCTTGCCTGGAATGCTTTTCCTCATTTCCTACTCCTAGCTTTTTTCACATTCCAGATAAAATCCTACTTTGTACAGGAAGCCTTTCAATGTGTCCCTATTTATAATTTATTTCCTATTTAATCTGTATTTTTTGTACCTGATTGTTTATATATTGTCTCCTCAGTGAGACTGTAAATTCCTTGAGGATAGAATTGTCTTTTGCCTTTCTCTGCATCCCCAGCATTCCTCAACATGCATAGAACATAGTAAGTGCTTTGTTCCAGTCTCATAGGATGAGGTGATATTTCCCCTTTTATCCTTGATCCCATTACCTCATGTCTCTTTTTAAGAGTCTGCCCCATGGATGACTGATATTTTCTTTTTTTTTTTTTTTGCCTTTTATGATACTGTTCCTATTCATATTTCTTGCTACTGCCTATTTCTTCCCAGTGTCTTTTGCTGGTTAATCCTCTTCCCTACTTGAGTATTCCCAAGACTCTTGTCTTCAGCTCTCGACATTATATCTCCCTTGAAAACCTCATTTACTCCCCAATCTTTCAATTTTCATATACATATATAGGTGACTATCAAAACTATCAATCAACTGAAACATCAATTCAATATAATTTTACTTAGTATAAACTATGTGCTGAACACCCAGCCAGTAGGAGTGGGGCTAAAAAGACAAGAGCAAAACAGTCTTTTTTCTGAAAGAACTTAGATTCTACTGGAAGGATACAAGGTAAATTTTAAAAAAGATTAAGGGGACAGCCTGTACAAAGGGAGGTGGAATGTTAAGTTTAGAGAACAGCTAATAGGGCAGTCTGGCTAGTATATGAAATTATGTGAAGGAAAGTAATAAGAAATAAATCTAAATAGCAGGGTGGGAGATTATAGAAGATTTTATAATTTCAGATGAAAGAATCTGTATTATTATACTAGGGAGCTCCTGAAGATTTTTGTGTCTTAGAAATATTAATTTTGAAGCCATATAAAGGACAGACATAGGGAGACAGTGACAGCCAGAAGACCACTTTAAAGACTACTGCACTATACTAGATGAGAACTGTTAGGGAGCTAAACTGGACAGTGACTATGGTAATGAAAAGAATGGGAACAATTGATGCAATTTTGTGGAGGTATAATTAGTAAGATCTGGCAGAGAACTGAACCAGAGGTTATGAATGTGGATGGCTGGAAGGATGGTGATATCCCTTTAAAAAAAATTATAATTATAACATTTTTTTTGACATATGCATGGGTAATTTTTTACATTATCCCTTGCACTCACCTCTGTTCTGATTTTTCCTTTCCTTCCCTCCACCCCTTCCCCTAGGTGGCAGGCAGTCTTATACATGTTAGATATGTTATGGTATGTTATGGTATATCCTAGATACAATATATGTGTGCAGAACCGAATTTCTTGTTGCACAGGAAGAATTGGATTCAGAAGGTAAAAATAATCTGGGAAGAAAAACAAAAATGCAAACAGTTTACACTCATTTCCCAGAGTTCCTTTTCTGGGTGTAGTTGATTCTGTCCATCATTGATCAATTGGAACTGAATTAGATCTTCTCTTTTTCAAAAAGATCTACTTCCATCAGAATACATCCTCATGCAGTACTATTGTTGAAGTGTTTTCCAAGCCTCTCGGTATTCATCCTGCTGGTCATTTCTTACAGAACAATAATATTCCATAACATTAATATATCACAATTTACCCAACCATTCTCCAATTGATGGGCATTGATTCATTTTCCAGTTTCTAGCCACCACAAAAAGGGCTGCCACAAACATTTTGGCACATACAGGTCCCTTCCCCTTCTTTAGTATTTCTTTGGAATATAAGCCCACGAGTAGCACTGCTGGATCAAAAGATATGCACAGTTTGATAACTTTTGGGATATAATTCCAAATTGCTCTCCAGAATGGTTGGATTCATTCATGACTCCACCAACAATGCATCAGTGTCCCAGTTTTCCCACATCCCCTCCAACATTCATCATTATTTTTTCCTGTCATCTTAGCCAATCTGACAGGTGTATAGTGGTATCTCAGAGTTGTCTTAATTTGCATTTCTCTGATCAATAGTGATTTGGAACACTCTTTCATATGAGTGGAAATAGGTTCAATTTCATCATCTGAAAATTGTCTGCTCATGTCCTTTGGGATGGTGATATCCTTAAAAAAATTAGAAAAGTATATCGTAAGAATAGAGTTGGGGTTTTTTTTTTTTTTGTTGTTGTTGTTGTTGTTGTTTTGGAGGGAGGTATATTTTGGCCATAGGATCACAGATATCAGAGACCTTAGAGATAATTCAATGTAACTGATCATTTTTACAAATGAGACATAAAGTGACTTGCCCACAAAGTGACTTACTACACATGTAGTATCAGAGCAAGGATTCAAACCTATATTCTCTTTAAATCCAGCACCCTTTCTACTCTGTCATCTACCCCTGTCAAGTTTAATATTTCAACAAGATGATCAAATGGAGATGTCCATCAGTTAGTTAGGAATTAGAAGACTGGGGTTAAAGGGGAGGTTACCAGTTCAAAACTGAGTAAGCATTTTCTCCTTTTAAACCTGCCCTTATCCCACTTTAATTATTTCTGTGGATAGCAGCACCTTTTTTTCCAAGCTACTCACACTCAAACCCTCAAAATTATATTTCACTTTTCCTTTTCCCACATTTACTCATTTGCCATACCTCTTGCTATTATAGGTAAACCAGTTCTCAAATATAATTTCTTTCTATCAGCACTAGCACCACTCTAGATCAGACTCTCAGTACCTCCAGTCTAGACTATTGTACTACCCCAATAATTGGTCTATCTGCTTCCCTTCTTTCTCCTCTCTCATTGTCACAATGGAAAAATTATTTTTCTAATGTATATGTCTGATCACATAGCTACCCTATCCAAGAATATTCAATAGTTCTCTCTCCTCTATTGCCAAGAAAGAAAGAAAGAAAGAAAGAAAGAAAGAAAGAAAGAAAGAAAGAAAGAAAGAAAGAAAGAAAGAAAGAAAGAAAGAAAGAAAGAAAGAAAGAAAGAAAGAAAGAAAGAAAGAAAGAAAGAAGGAAGGAAGGAAGGAAGGAAGGAAGGAAGGAAGGAAGGAAGGAAGGAAGGAAGGAAGGAAGAAAGAAAGAAAGAAAGAAAGAAAGAAAGAAAGAAAGAAAGAAAGAAAGAAAGAAAGAAAGAAAGAAAGAAAGAAAGAAAGAAAGAAAGAAAGAAAGAAAGAAAGAAAAAAAGAATTCTTCATCCTGGCACTTAATGTACTCTATAACCTGGCTACAATCTATTTTTCCAGTCTCATGTCACATTTTTCACTTTTACATATACTATATTCCAGCCAAAGCAAGTTACTACCTGATCTTGTCCTACCTCTGCCTTGTCTGATAAAACTGCACATTTGCCTCATGTCTTCTCATTAATATTCAACTCAGATACCACTTTTCTATGAAATCTTCCCTACTTAATTCAGATGAAAGTATTCTCTTTTTTATATCTTTTTTCCATAATGCTCAGTTTTCTAAAACTTAGCTATGTATATGCCATATCCTGCCACCCTCCCCCCCATAAGTTACATACTCATCGAAGATAGTTAATGTGTAGTAATGTGTTATTTATCATTTTTATATTCTCAATGATGGCTATCGTATCTTTTTTTTTTTTTTCAAAATAGGCATTTGTAATTGCAAGCCAAATCAAATTTCATTTTCCAAATAACAGAGGAAAAAAGTCTGCACAGTTAAGTCAAGAATCATTTATTAAACACCAACTATTTACCATGCAAATACCAAGTACTAGAAATACAAAGAAATGAAAAAAAGAGAAAAGTTACAAAATAACAATATATTTATGCACAAAGTATTTTCAATGCTACAATAGCAAATGAGGATTTGGCAAGAATCTTTAATACCCAGTATTACAAAACCCTGAACAAATGAAATCCTGATTCTTCTGAAAGAAAGGAACATTACAAATATTACTACTGAGGGGGAAAAAAGCAATAATAATAAGTTTCACACAAACTCTTTTCATGAACAACAGCAAAATCAAACCAAGATATCATGAACTCTTAGAATCTCTGGACTGGAAGGACCTCCCCAAGAGGTTCTCTAACCAAACTCATATGGAAGCAAAATTCTCTTTCTAGAAAGAATATACCTGACAAGTGGTTATTCAGCCTCTCACTGAAGGACTCTACATAGGAATGTCCATAAAGGAAACTCCTCTAAAGATAGTCCTAATCCATTTTTGGATGGCTCTATTGGTCGTAACTTTTTCTCTATACTGAGCCTAAAAGCACTTCTCTGCAACTTCTACCAATGGCCTATGAACACAGAACCAGGACAAAGCAGACAAAGCCACATGACAGTTCTTCAATTTTTTTTTTTTTTTTTTTTTTTTTTTTGGCAAAGGCAATTGGGGTTAAGTGACTTGCCCAGGGTCACACAAGCAGGAAGTATAACATTTCTGAGGTCAAATTTGATCTCAGGTCCTCCTGACTTCAGGGCTGATGCTTTTTGCACTATACCAACTAGCTATCCCCCAGTCCTTCAAATATTTTCCAAGTATTAACATGTCCTCTATCTCATTCCTCAAAATCTTTTTTCTCTGGTCTCTCCTGAGTGTGCCATATTCTCCACTTAGGTGAGTTTTCCCCCTCTGGAATCAATCCAGCTTGCTTATGTTCTTCCTAAAATGTTATTCCCAAAATACTGCAGAAGTGGAAGCAATAAATTGAATATCACCTTCAATATGGACACAGCCTCTCAGTGCTTGCTAGAATAGTATTAGTTGTTTTGACCATCACACTGACTCATGTTATATTAGTTTGGAATACAACAAAATTCCAGAGCTTTTCTCACTTGATCTTTAAAACAAATTTATGCAAAAAGCTAATTACTACTCCTTAAAAAACAAACATATAGGTGAGGAGATAGGCTCAAAGAAAGTAATAATGTGCCCAGGTCATACAGCTAATACGAAATCTAGCCAAATGTTCAACCACTAGAATATCTATACCACTTAAGTGTTCTAGTGTTAAAATAGGAAGGTGATAAAAATATTGCTTCCACCTGCAAAAATGGACTGTTTTTTTAAATTAAATTACATTTTTGGGGTTACATTTTAAGTTCCTGATTGCTTTTCTCCCCACCCCACATTAGTGTGTGTAATGCATGTATGTATGTGTAATGCATGTATGTATATATGTGTGTGTATATATATGTTCTATATATACATATATATGTGTATATATGTAGTATATGTACACACATATATATGTGTGTATATATATGCATACACACACACATATATATATGTATATATATATGTAAAACCATACTATGCATGTTTCTTTCTCTGAAAGTGGATAACATCTTCCTTTATAGATACATTGTAATTTTTATTTTGAATATTATAAATATTCAAATCAATCATTCACAGATATTCTTTGAACAATATTGCTGTTACTGTAGATAACATTCTTTTGGTTCTATTCATTTTGCTCTTCACTCTTTCTTTTAAATCTTTCCTTGTTTTTTTTTTTTTTTTTAGATTAACCTTTTCATCATTTCTTACAGCACAATACTGTTTCATCACAATCATAATCACAACTTGTTTAGCTATTCTCCAATTGACAGACATTCCCTCAATTTCCAGTTTTTGCCATAACAAAAACAGCTGTTAAAAATATTTTAAAGCATATAGTTCTTTCCCTTTTTCCCTGATCATGTTGGGAAATAGATCTATTTGTTGGGTGAAAGGGTACATACAACTTTATAACATTTTGGGCATACTACTGGGTTTGTGTCTCAAGGAAATCATAAAGAAGGAAAAAAAAATCCACATGTTACAAAAATGTTTGTAGCAGCTCTTTTTGTGGTAGCAAAAAAATTGGAAAATGAGTAGACACTCATCAATTGGGAAATGGCTAAATAAGTGTGGTATATGAAGGTTATGGAATATTATTGTTCTATAAATGATCAACAAGTTGATTTTAGAAAGGCCTGGAAAGATTTACATAAAGTGATACTGAGCAAAAACAAGCAGAACCAGAAATACACTGTACACAGTAATAGCAAGATTGTGCAAAGATCAACTATGAAAGACTTGGTTCTTCTCAGTGGTTCAGTAATCCAAGGCAATCTTAAAAAACTTTGGATAGAAAACACCACCTGCATCCAAAAAGAGAATTATAGAGATATGCCATGTGCACTTCTCTTTTCTGGTTTTTTTTTCCTCTCCTATGTTTTTTTTTCCTTTTGTTCCGATTAATTAGATACAATTATTTTGAGGTTGAATTGGTAAAAATATAAATGGAATAATATAAAGCACTGATGATCAGGAGAAAAGGAAAAGAACTATATACTTTAAAATATTTATATTACCTCTCTTTGTGGTAGACCTCTTTGGTTTTATATTTTATTCCATTTATATTTTTACCCATTCTTTGCCACCACAAAAAGAGATGCTATCAAAATGGCCACGGTTCAAGTTGCCCTGGGTCAGCTAAGCAATTTAGGCTGCCAAGCATAAAGCTAATAAGTGACTATACATACAAGAAATCACATGCTAACCTAACTATAATCTAAGATCACCAATTGCTGACTTATTCTAAACATATATTAAAGTGTATAAAAACTCTAAACTTAGTGTCACTATGACATAAAACAAATCAGCACCCTGGATGAGAGGATGGGACTAGCTGGTCTCTATATTCCTCCAATTTTAATATTTTGTCTATAAATATTATGTTCTTTATTCTCCATTCCTGAATTAGTACTCTTTGTTTTGGCCCAAAGCTTTCCCAATCCAAAAAATGTACCTTTTCTACTTCCTTCACCTTAACTGCCTAAAACAAGCAAATCAGGACAATTACATTTCATTCTTCTGGTCTTTATCACTATGAAAAATTACTTCTACCTTCCATAACTGATTTCACCATTTTGGGCCATTGGGTTACAAGATCCTTTATTAGACTGTGAGCTCTTTGAAGTATGGTTTTTTGGCCTTTCTTTATATCCCCAGTATTTAGTACAATGACTACAGCAGGCAGTTAATATTATTAAATGATTGATTTGACTCTGGGCCTTAGTTTCCTCATTTGTAAATATAGGCAAATAATTGCTCTCCAACTTACTTTATAAGATGGTTTTTAGAATCAAAAGTATGCAAACATAGGTTGAACAGTATATATGCTAGACACACACTCTTTATGTAAAAAATGTAAATGAATGTGTACTTTTTTCTTTCCCATTTTATCCTTTTAGCCTGGTCCAATTAATTATGAACACAAGTATTTTCTCTGGTGTGCTTTAAAAAGAAATGGTGTTGCTGAGTACTATCAGCAGTGGTAAATAAGGTCTGTCAGTTTTACTTTCAACATCCCAAGTGATAAAAATAGGCCTCAGTGCATTAGGCAGAATAACTCATACACTCAAGAAATAATTTTGAAAATAAGAAAATGAAACATGGGAGTTTCTAGGCTTTTATTATTACTTATTTTTAGAGAAAAAATAATTGGATTTCTTATACAGCTAATATTTTGATAACAAATAAGTTACAAAGGAAATAAACAATAACAAAACATATGAGTGTAAATTCAGACTATACAGCAAGGACAAGATTCAATATGACCCTAGGCAAGTACAAATCACCCTCTCTGGACCTCGGTTTCTTCCTTTTTTTTTTTTTTTTTTTTTTTTTCTGAGGATGGGGTTAAGTGACTTGCCCAGGGTAACACAGCTAGGAAGTGTTAATGTCTGAGACCAGATCTGAACTTGGGTCCTCCTGAATTCAGGGCTGGTGCTCTATCCACTGTGCCACCTAGCTGCCCCCAGTTTCTTCCTCTATAAGATGAGGAGACTGGACCACACACTCTCTAATGTTTCTTCCAGCTCTGACATTCAATGTTCTAAGGTTCTTTCTAGTCGTAGTTCTAGTTTATGTTCTAGTATCCTATGATTTAAGATTCCTTTCAACTCTAATGAAAAAAAAAAATCTGTCCTAAGGTCCCTTCTAGATCTTACATTCTTTGCTTCTATAATTACCCAGTTTTTGAGATAAACTGAAAATTAGGATATGTTTTCTTGATTCCTAGTTCCATCAATGTATGTTAGTTTATTGGAGACAAACTCCAAAATGGAGATTTTCATTTTTCCAAACTATTAAACTATTCTTGGCACAAAGGAAGATGTAAGAGATTCAGCTGAAAGGTCTGTCTGTAGTTTAAGTTTCCTATTACCATAATTAATACAAAGCACAAAGACTAGAACAGTAGAAAGAATACTGGTTTTAAATGTACATGATAGACCAGGAGAACATTGTACATAGTAAGAACCACCTTGTGTTCATGATCAACCATGACAGACTTAATTCTAAGCAATGCAATGACCTAAGATAATTCCAAGGAACTCATGACAGAAAATGCTGAGCACAAACAAAGAAAGAATTATGGAGTCTGAATGCAGATCAAAGCATACTCTTTTTATATTTTTTTTTTGTTTTTTATTTCTCAGGGTTTTTCCCTTTTGTTCTGAGTCTTCTTTTACAACATAACTAATATGGAAATAACCTTATTGCATATGTATAGCCTATATCAGATACCTTGCTCTCTTGAGTTAGGAGACTCTTGGGAAGGAGGGAGAGAAATTAGAGAGGAAAAAAAAAAATTGGAACTTAAAATCTTACAAAATGAATGTTGAAAACTATCTTTAAATGTAAGTGAGGGAAAAAAACTATTAAGTAGAAAATAAATGCATATGATATATATATATATGTATATAGATGCACATTCATATTTATTGACTTTTGTCTTTACATCAGTCACTTCAACCCAACTCACACACTAATTTTCCCTTATGACAAAAAAACCCAGATTATTTGATACATTGATTGCATCTATGAATGTACGCAACATTCTGTCCAATTAATCTCCCATCTTTCTACTATGTTTCATTATATATTCTCTGGAACCTTTCCCTTTCTATTTTCTTTTAAATAATTCAACAAACTTATAGTTTTCTTTATAAAGTCTTCCACTGAACCTAAACACGATAATGATGGTGATGTCATGATATATATATTTTTTGAATCAAACGTCTTTATTAAATACTTACAGTAGTTCCTGTATTGCTCCAAAAGTGGGGATACAAATTTAATAGTGGAGGGTTGCCTGCTGTCAAGAGTGTGGTAGTGTGACTTTGATTTGGAGGGGAGGGAAGGTAAGGTAAGCAGAAGAAAGATGAAAACAGTGGGGGAAAAGATGAGACTGAAGGTTTTTGGAGAATGCCAAGTTAAGTGGGCTGGCTCTTAGAGGGTGTGGGATCTGGGGCTCAACTTTAAAGGGTTGAATTGATTTAACTAACAGAAGCAATGTGGCAAATATGCACTTGGATTCTGATGGAAGTGGATATCTTCAACATAGAGAAGAGCTAATCCAATTCTAATTGATCAATGATGGACAGAATCAGCTACATCCAGAAAAGGAACACTGGGAAATAAGTGTAAACTGTGAGCATTTTTTTGGTTTGTTTGTTTTTTTGTTTTTCTTCCCAGATTATTTTTACCTGCCGAATACAATTCTTCCTTTGCAACAACAACAAAATTCGGTTCTGCACATATATATTGTACCTAGGATATACTATAAGATATTTAATATGTATGGGAATGCCTGCCATATAGGGGAGGGAGTGGAGGGAAGGAGGGGAAAAATTTGGAACAGAAGAGAGTACAAGAGATAATGTTGTAAAAAAAAAAATTACCTATGTTTATGTACTGTCAAAAAAATGTTATAATTATAAAAATTAATTTCAAAAACTGAAAAAAAAATATGCACTTGGTAGTAAGATGGGACATAGATCTTTTTTTATGAATTTCCACATGGATGTCATGATATTTTTAACCATTCAATAAGTTGTTTCTAGTTCTACACTAATAAATGAATGAATAGGAAGGGGTAGAGTTTGAATTTCTGGAACTATGATTCTGAAGCTCCTATGCTAAGTGGCTGGATTTTCTAGCTACTACAGAAATTATTCTTCTTTCACAATTCTTTCTGTCTCCTTTGCTAGTTTACCTTTGCCCACATCCCTGAAATAGAGGTCTTCTTGTTTTGAAGTTTTGTTCCTGACTTTCGTTTATCTTTCTTCAATTTCTCTCCTGACCTTAAGTCCTGTAACAGTTTGTTGATAGATATTTGAGTCATCCCAATCTATCATCACTCCAGTTTCCATGCCATTATTTAAAAGTTCTGGATTGCCATTTCTGGATGTCTCACTGGCATCTCATCCAGGAACATCCCAAGTGTTTACCTTTTCTCCCAAATCTATCTCTGCCCCCTCCCCAACTTATTTCTGGTGGTGACACCACTATCTTCCCAGTCACTCAAATTTACAAGCAGAGTTATCTTTACCCATCCTTGCTTCTTACCAATTTACTCAATCAGCCAGTCATCCAATTCTATAACCTCTATAATTTTTTTCCTATATGATCACTAACCACTATACTTACGATAATCACACTTAATTAATACTTCTCTTGTTCTTTCACACTGCTGACTCAGTGAACCCACTAAAATCCTTAGATCTTTTTGCATGGCCTCCCCTTCTCATTCTGTGCTTGTAAAAATGATTTTTTTTTTTTTTAAATTCAAGTGTAGGGACTAACATTTTTCCATGTTAGATTTGGTCCATTATTCCAACCTGCCAAGATCTTCTAAATACTTAAACTGAAATCATATACTTCAAAGTCACCTTACCCCTCTATAAACCCCTTCCATTGTAAATAAAAAAATTTGTACCCTTACAGGTTTATTATTAGATAAGTACTTTATAAATGGTAAAAATTCTTCAGAAATGGAAGCTATTATGATTTGTGAAATTTGAAAAGTCTACATATTATGCTTAAAATTTTCACTTGTTTCCCAAATTAAAAAAAAAAAAAAGGATTGTTATTTCATCTATTGACATGCAACAGAGGACACTAAAGCGAAGGCATTAAAAGGTAAAAAGAAAGAGAGAAACAACTGGCCAAAGCGGGCTGAATTATTTAGCTCACTCTGTCTTGGAAAATATCAATAGGATGCTGCACCAAGCTAAAAGGTTATGAATTATAAAGCATAAGCTATATTATAAATAGGAACTAATCTTACGGTAGTTCTTTGTTAACAATGCATTCAAGTTTAGAGAATCTCCAATGAATCATTATTGCCTAAGTGATAAAACCCAGCCATAACAATTATTGGCTGGGGTGGGGGGAGGAGAGAGGAATGAAAAAGAATTAAGGATATAGTCTACTAAACCATACTAGGTCAGAATTAAGGAAAAATAGGATCTCTTCTTGACTTTTCCTCAACCTAGCTGGGCATCATCTGGACAAATCATTTTGTTTTCTCAGGTCATGGTTTCCTTATCTGTAAAATGAAGGGGCTGAAATAAGAGATCTTTAAGTGTCCTTCCAGTTCTACTTTCCTTACTCTGTGTTCCAGCTGTCTACATTCTATAATTCCTAACATTCTGTGATTCTTATTTTTAAATTGGAACTTTTTCTCTTTTTGAAAGAGGGAGACACCTATGGGACATATTCGTTACTTCTGATTTCTATGGTCATAATTCCTAGAATTATATGGTTATTCAGCTGCAGAAGAAAAAACCTTCTACCACATGGCATTAATGTCTGAGTATGCCTTTTCCCATATAGTATTAATATGCTGTCTCATTAAGAATTATATACAAATAAGAAAGTAAACATCAATTTTAACGTACACTTCCAACTTATGTTACTATGAAAGCTAATGCTTCTTTCCCCAAATCCCAAACTCAGCGTGAAGGGAAAGATGTAGCCAGGTCAATCACCTTAAGCTAATCAATAGTCCTTTTCCTAACGCATCATGTTTCACCTGAGCATGCAAACATTTTAGTGATTAGCTGTCTAAACATTCCCAGCCATTATGTGGAAACAATTTAGGGTAATCATTCCAAGACTCTATTTATGTGGTGCCTGATTACTTAATTTTCTGATGGGTCAGGCTCTGCCATCGCTAAGGCAAATGTGGTTAAATTTTTAAAATCTTACATTGATCTCCTAATGTTTTAAGAATAATGGAAAGTCCTAAAATGGGAGAACTCCTGATATATGCATATTAAAGTCATTGGGTAATCCATTATCTTCCTGATTTGGAAGCCCTGAATATTATAAAAAGTATTACAAAAATTTCATCATTTTATAGATTAAAAAAAGCAAAGACATAAGTTGCATAATAATTTGTCTGTGGCTAACACAATTAAGTGGAGGAACTGGGATTAGAACCTAAATTTCCTGTCTCCAGACCAATATAATCTTTCCACTATATTCTATTGCTGTCATTCTTAAAAACAAGGTTTTCTCCTCTTCCTCCCCCCCCAATGACATTTTAAAAATACAGCACACATCTCTATAATGTAAAACAGTGGTCCTCAAACTTTTTAAATAGGGGGCCAGTTCACTGTCCCTCAGACTGTGGGAGAGCCAGAGTATAGTAAAAACAAAAACTCACACTGTCTCTGACCCTTAGCCCATGTGCCATAACCAGGAGGGCCACATAAACATTCTCAGCGGGCTGCATCTGGCCGTACTTTGAGAACCCCTGATTGTAAAACATACTTAGACCAAAACCAAGAAACACACAAACACACACACACACCCCTACACTCCATCTTCCCTTACTCCCTTCTTCTGCCCTCCCTCCCAATTTGGGATTGGATTAGGGAATCTTTCCCAATGAATACAGAGACATATTTAAGTCTGGATTTTCTTGCTTGTATGTGCAATGTCCTTTTAGTTAACCACTATTTGAGTACTCTAGTATAGTAGATAAGACTCTGTATTAGATTTTGAAACAGGAACAGAAATAAATTTGTCTGAATAAAGGCTGCATTCTTAAAAATAAGATATCTCTGAAAAGATTTTTTAAAAAATACAGGCACACTTGAAAAATACTACCAGTTACATGCTACATTCAAAATTTTAGATAAATCCAGTTGGAGTTTGGGAGTGGGAGGTATAGACTATTCTCAATCTAAAAAACTAAAGGTCTAGTAAACAAAGTCTAGTAAACTTTTTGGTTGCTGACCAAGTAACATAAATGGACATATTCTGTACTGCCTTCTAAATTATAGGGAACATTCTCAAGGTTAAATAGGAAGAAAACAACCAACACTGAACCTGGGATTCAAGGTGCCCTACTACTTGATGACCTTGGACTCATTACTTCCAAGCTCATTATTTCCAAGGGTCTCAGGTTCTTTCTCTTCCACAGAAAAGGGCTGAACTAAATATTTCTATGCTTCTTTCCATTTTCACCTTTTAAGCTACGATTTGTCTTGTAGAAATTCATTACTGAACATCATGATGAATAGCATGACAGGTAGGTAGACTTAAGGGCTGGCAGATAAGCTGGGAATAGGAAAAAGCAAGACAGGTCTAGGACTCACAAGAAGAGTATAGTGGAGCAGGAATGTAGTACTATACACTTATATGATTTTTAATCTATCTCAGTGACAGAAAAATTCACTCTCCACAGCCAATAGGAAATTATTTTGTAATAAGGAAAGCTACAAGTATTACAGTAAGAATGCAAAGGGCATCTGAAGGATAATAACAGGAGACTACATTTTCAAATCTTACCAGAGGGTAACAACAAATACTTGGTCCACAAATCTGACATATAGCTAATTAGTCATTTAAGACATCTTTATCAAACATCCCAGTGGGGCAGTGAATTGTTTTCACTGACATGGAGAAAGAAACTTCTATTAAAACAATAGAGAATGTAAATTAATTATTTTTAAATAATGCTTTCATAGCTCTTTGTTTTGATCTCTTCTTTGCATTTATTACGCAGAAATTGGTATTATTTTTACTTAGTTACTTATGTTTCCCACCAAACTAAGCTCAATGGTGACGGAGCTATATCACTTTAACACTAATCCAAAGTCTGTTTAATGCATTTAAAATTTTTTTTTTTCTGAAGCAATTGGGGTCAAGTAACTTGCCCAAGGTCACACAAGTAGGAAGTGTTAAGTGTCTGAGGCCATATTTGAACTCGGGTCCTCCTGATTTCAGAACTGATGCTGTATCCACTGTGCCTCCTAGTTGCCCCCCAGAAGTTTATAGGGTGCAATATGATTGTTGAATTTTAGTTTTTTTAAAAATGGACACCTGTTAAATTTAACACATTGAGGGACTTTTATGAAAACTATTGGGCACAGGAGGAAAATATTGGCTTTAGAAACATCGATCTTCTCTCCCTTCTCTTTTGTACTCTTCCTTAGTGACACTTGTCAATTTATTTCAAATACTTTCTATCTCATGAAAAATACCATGGCCAGGTGGTTGGAGAGACAAAGTTGAAAAATGACATTCTGAAGAAATGTTGTGAAAAAATTATTAGATTTGAAGACAGAAGACAACTACTAATTGTGAGATGTTGGACAATTCATTTAAGTTCTTTGGGCCTCAGTTTTCTCATCTGTAAAATGAAGGGGTTGGACTAGATAGTAACTATAGTTCTTTGGGATATAAATTCTGTTGTCTTCCTCAAGGAGTTCAACAGAAAAGGTAAGACATATAAATAAATTATTCCTGAGTTTGAAGTACAAAAAAATCAAATAAAGAGACATAAAAGAGAGGAGGGAGAGGCTTTGCCACTGAAGAATTAAGGGAGGCTTCATGGAGATATAACCCCAAAATGCACCTTCAAAACATAGATAAGAAGGTGCAGATTAGAGAGAGATAGGCATCCACAGCAGGCGGGGGAAATGGTAGATGTAAATATACGGAGTGAGGAGGGGCCAGGATGAAAATGGGAGAACAGCTAGGAGTCCAGATGGCTGGAATGCAGCATGGATTGAGGGAAGTGATGTAAATAAAATAAGGGCAAAAAGCTGAGGCTGAGCCAGAGCCAGATTGTGGAATACTTTAAATATCAGGCTAAGGATTAATGCTTAGTGGCATTCACTCTAGAGCAATAAGGAGCCACTGAGGGTAATCAATGGAATGATTTCAATGAATTGCTAGAATAACAATTTGAACTCAGAATTGGTCAGTTTTATCATTAGAGACCAAATTATTCAAATAGCAGCATAACTAGGATAAGAAATGTAAATATCTTTATATTGTCCTCAGGACCTAGCAGTCAGTGTTCTGATGAGAATATACTTAAAAATTATTGAAAAAATGAATCAGTGATCTTCCTGGTTCTTTCTTATCTAAGCACTCTAAATTTTATGTCTACCTCTTTCACTCAATAGTCTATTTTCTAACATCCTATATTTCAAGCCTTTTCCAGCTCAAATATTCTATACTATACAGTGTCTCCCCTAGTGCGTAGTCCCAATGCTCTGCACACTGCAGGTATTTATTGGATAGTTACTAGAAGAAGAAATATGTTTTAATCATTTAAAGTCATTCCTGTCACCTTCTAACACTGAATCATAGAATTTCATTAGGATATCCAGCTCAATGGCTTGCACCTGGAGCAAAGAATAGCAAAAAGGGGCTGTCTTGAAATTTGGCAGTATATTCCTGAGAGGCAACAGATACATTTTAAATCCAGTATCACATGGAAGAAATTTTCATTTGAAAACCACACAATCATGTAGCTCAAATAGAGGCCAAAAGACAGCTATTTAAAAAACAAAACAAAACAAAACAAAAAAACACGAACAGAAAAGGAAGTTCAGCAAAAACAGTCCACCCCTTTGAACTACTGTCATTCTTTCTCTCTCTTCTCCACCCCAAGCCATAGCTATAGGATAAAAATAGTGACCTGGACCATTGTTTGACTTTTCAAAGTCTATGCTTATTAGCCTCCCATCACAGGCTCTTGAGCACTGCCCCAGATGCTGTTCTCTCTATTTCTTAGTGCCTGTCTGAGTGTTCACAGGGCACAGAGGTAATTTACCTGAAAGTCCAGGGCAAACAGCCATTAACCTCAACTTTTTTTTTTTTACTACACACATGGGTTTTTTCAAAATCGTGACAGTCTCCAATTGCCTATCAATGAAACCAGAGAGGATTCTCTGAATAGTAGCCAAATTGCAGATGTTAATTTAATAATGAACTTAAACATTCCAAAGAACTCACAGGACCTCTTGAAGTTGAGTTCCTTAAAAAACCAGATATTTTCTTTGTAAAGATGAACACCTGCTCCATTCCTGTAATCACAAATGTAGAAAAGATAAGAGGGAGACTCTGGAAAATGGACAACATCCACTCTAGTTTAGGTCCTCATTATGTCTTGCCTAAACTACTAATTGCAGTTACTCTGTAATTGGTCTCCTTGCTTCCAGTCTCCCTCTCTCCAAGATATTTTATATAAAGCTGTCAAATTAATATTCCTAAAACCCAAGCCTGATTATGTCACCTCCCTTGCTCAAAAAGCTTATATGATAAAATACAAACTCCTCTGTTTGACATTTAAAGCCCTTTGCCATCTGGCTCCAAACCTATCTTTTCAGATAGATCTATTTCACACCATTTAAGCTTATGCAATCCATTTTCTAGTCAGATTATTCTAATTGCTGTTCCCCCAGCAAGATATCACACCACTCCCTCCGTTTCTGTGCAAAAGGCCCATCCCTTCCACAAGCCTGGAATACTCACCCACCTACCTTAACTTCCCTTAACACAAACAATGTTTCTCTCCCCGCAACCAATCATATAGTATTTCTGTTTACTTATCTATGTATGTGCTGTCCCTCCCTTTCTCCAGGAGAAAGTTCCCAGAAGACAAAGATCTTTCTTCTGTTGTTCCCTGAATATCCAGCATAATAGTCTTTTAATACACATTTATTAAATTGAATTGAACAGGTGGCAGAGGTCATCTAGATTACCAGGTACCTAAACAGGACTCAATTAAGGCTTTTCTACAATACCTTAGTCATATGGTCTTTAGACCAAGACCTCCAGTGATAGAAAATTCTATAGTTGACATTTTAATTTTAAGGACATTTTCCCTTGACTGGAATTGAAATCTGCTTCCCAATACCTTCTATCCACTGCTAATTTTGATCCCTGGAGCTAAGCAGAATACATTTAATTTTTCTAGATTTCCCATGATGGATCTTTTGCTATTTGAAGACAGTGACCACATATCCTCCAAGTCTTCTCTTCTCCAAGCCTACTACTCATGCCCAGTTCCCTCAATCAATTTTTGTACATCATTATGTTCAGTTTCCTTACTATGCCGGTTGTCTTCTGGGCAAAAATCTATTTGTCAATGTTGTTCCCAAAATGTGCTGCCACAAGCTGGGCACAGTACTTCTAGCCAGGACAGAGGACAGTGGGATTATAAGCAAATGTGTTCTGAACTGACTTCTGTTTGTTTAGCCCAAGGTCCTATCAGCCACCATGCTAAAATGAGATAATCTATGAACAGCACTTTATAAACCTGCAAGAGGTACAAGTGCCAGCTATTATTACTGTTAAAGCTACTAGAACTTTGTAACATTTCAGAGCCACATCTTCACCACATTATACTTTAGCAACTGATTGTCACTGGAGAGTTTCAAACAAAGACTGGATGACCACTTGTTCAGGAACATAATAGAGGGGGAATTCCTGTTCAGATATGAATTAGACTGATGCCTTCTGAGAACCCTTCCAGTTTAGGTTCTGTGACTTTACATTTATACTTCAATGCAGCTATGATCTAAAATGTAGGGAATATCAACAATGCAGATCACAAAGCATTTCATCCTGTGCAATAATTATTCATATTTTCCCATAAATCCTCCATAGACTGGATTCCTAACACACAAGTTTTCCTCTAGTTATCCATCTCCTTCTTGACCATTATCTTAAAATTTTATAAGGAAATCATCTATGTCATTTGCCAAAAGCAATAAAAAAAAAAATTGACAAACCCCAGAAATCTAGAGACCTGTGATACTAGAGATTTCCCTCCAAGTATAATTAATCCGTTAATCAACAATGGGTTTCTTAATCCACCCAGTTCTGAATCCATCTAGCTGTACTTTCATCTATTCCAGGCAACATGGTCAGGGTACTCTCCTCTTTCTAATATCTATAACTCCCACAGTTTCTAATTCATTCAGGAGGTTATAAAAAATAAATAGCAGCATACTTCCACCACATAATAGTTTGCATATTGCTCACCCCTTCCTCCCTCCCCCCCCAAAAAAAGCTAAACTCCAAACCACCTTTGAGATGTAGGTAAGGCAGGAATTATCCCCATTTTACATATAAGAAAACTGAGGTTGAGAGGAAAAATATTTCATCCAGGTTTTCTGACTTCAAGTCCAGTGTCATACTTCACATAAAGTTACATCATCTAATTCAACAATTATTAGAATCATCTAAAAAAAAAAAAAAACCCAACAGGGAAGCCTCCCTTCATTTTACTCCCATTTGAAAGGGTAAATACTTCTTGGCAAGTTCACCAGGTTCCAGTCCTGAGATTCTGCACTCCAACACTGGAATTTTTATATACACTAATTGATGATTAAAAAAAAAACAAAAACAAAAAACCAAAACCCTCGGGCCAAATACCAGAAGATTTACAGTAAGCTCAAGCATTGCACACTTTGCATTTTTAAATTTCAACCTGGATGAATGAATATTGTGCATGATATTGTGCACAAGCACTGGACTACCCCTGGTTCTGACACTGGGTCAATCATTCCCATTTCTGGGCTTATTGCCTCCTTGTAATGATAGGAACCGAAAAGATGCTAAAGTTCCTTTTAGCGCTGACACCCCATGCCTAAGGAATGACAGAACAAGCAAGAAAAGGGAAAAGCAAGACAGCTCCAAAATACAGAACTGTATTCTTAAATCAGTTAGTTATATGTACTTTGTTCCTTGAATAAGGCCCCATTAGATGTCTCTTCTTTGCCAAAACATGCCAGTAAAGACCAGCCCCTTAACAGGACCACTGGACCTTGAAAGGAAGCTAAAAGGTTCCTCTTCGGAGAGGATCCCCTGATGGAAAAATTGACCACTGATCCCAAAGGATATAAGACACAGAGGAACTGACCAGCACAAGGGACAATTATTTAGCAAATGGGGTGGGAGTGGGAACGGGGTAGGGGCATAACCAGTCAAGGAAGAAACAGCACGTTCTCAGTGGTAGATGAGAGGAAGGAGCAGTTTCTATTTTGGAGCCAGGAAAGAGGCAGAAAGGGTAAATGCTAAAAGAAAGCAAGTAAGGGGGTAAGAAAAGGGAGGAAAGAACTGAGAGAGGCAATAGGGGGAGGGAGGAAATTAGTCCTGAGGTCGTAAAAGGAAAGATCCCCCTGCATTAGGGCCACTCCTTGGGGAGCCTCTTGGGCACTTTCCCTCATAGGATTGGAAAGGAGCTGACAAGGAGAAGGAGCACAAACCTCACCTGGGAATGTCCACCTGCCTCCCACCATTATATGGGCGTCAAAGGAGACCCTCCCCTCTGGAAGCATCATATTCTGTCCAATTCCCTCAGAATCAGAACAGACCCCCTCCTTGCCCAAAGGGTGGCACGCCTGGCTCCTCTCAAGTATTGGGGTCGGCTCGCGGTGTCCCATTCCTTTGGGGTCCGAGGCCAGTTCCTGGAAAATCATCCGGAGTCTCCTCGTCCCCGCGTCCGGGGAATGTTAGGCGGACTTGCTCACCTGTGCGAACCTCTCTCTGGCCGCCGACGCCTCGGCACCCCCGGGACCGCCCTCCAGCTGCTTCTCCCGGTAGAGAGCCCACAGCCCCACGTTGGGCAGGAAGACTAGGGCCGCCAGCCCCAACGCCACAGCCTGCAGGAGCCGCTTCTCCTTCCGCTTCATCGGAGCCGGTCGCCTAGGCGCACGTACGCCCCGGCCCCGGGCACCAACTCCGCGGTGCCCGTAGCAGCAACACTGGTGGCAGCAGCGGCGGCCGGGAGAAGCGGCCGCGGCGCCGGCCCCAGTCCAACTCCCCGACACTTCCGCTCCGCCGAGAGAGGAGGGGAGCCGGGCGCTACCACCGCACCCCCACCTCGGGGGGAGGGGACGAAGACCCACCACTCACTCTCTCCCAGGCCCCCCCCATTTCCGCCAGATTAACCCAACTTCCCCACCTCCCACCTCGAAAGGACCTATCTGGATTCCAGGTCAACCCTAATTCGCGCCTTATGCAGCGCTGGCCTCAGCCGGCCTTGGCCATGGGGGTGAGTTCGTGCTCCCCCCCGCCGGTCTCCAAATGGTCTCACCCGCCCGCTGGCTTAGGTAAAGTCCAGGAGTTAACAGAAGGGAGGGCTAACAGGTCGGAATGCTAGCTTGTCACTGGGGTTGGGGAGCGTCGGCTGTCTAGCGCGGCCCAAAAGGTGTGGTACCGGAGAGTACGTGGCGAGACGGGAGGGGTGCAGTTCTACTCGTGGGGAAACTCCGTTATTAGCTACTGGATAAACTGGTCCACCTGGAAGAGACCACTCCCACGGGCTTGAGGGGCCAAGATTTCCGGGAAGGCGATGGTGGTGTGTGGGGATCGGTCGGACTCGTGTACGTGGGACTAGTGAATCGAAGTTGGGTTTCCCTGTCCTCTAGGAGCCATAGTCCCCCGACATCCCCTCCTGCCAAAGAGGGTGGTAGGTGCCCGGGAAGCGCCAGTTTCGATTTGGGGAAATGCGGTGTGGTCAGCCTCAGCTCTGGAAGGAGCAGGGGAGGGGGGGAGTGGCGAGGAGAGAGGATGCGGGAAGGGTAACAGAGCTCCTGGGACTGGGCAGACGTGAGACTGAGCTCCGCAGGGGAAGGGATATTCAACGGGGAACTTGGGTATGGATGTGGACGGGAATGAATGAGTTGCGATGAGCATCATTGGTTGGGTTATCCTACATTACAGAGATTTCAAATCCATTGGAGTAATACTTTTAAAAATTTAATTTATTTTTCATTTGTCAAAGCATTTACTTTTTTCTTTTATCTCCCTCTTCTCGGGGGCTGGGAGGGAAGGTGCAAACCTTGTAATAAGTATAGTTAAGCAGGAAAAATTTTACATTACAACAGTATTAATAGTTTACACACTCATAGTACTTTTACAGAACATTTTCAATGCGTTTTGCTTTTCTAATCTCATTTGATCCTTACTGCAGTCTTCTTGCCGTGGCCAGTAGTTCCATTTCACAATAAAAGGAAAGGGGCGTTTCAGAGATGTAAACTTACTAGGACAAAACACAGGTGGGGCTGGGACTAAAAACCGGGTTTCTGCTTTTATGTTCTTTGGCTATAGTACATCAGCCACCCATTTGAGGAGTAGGGGAGAGATTGATACATATCTTACTGACAGAGCTGATAGAGGGAGCAACAAGTTTCCTGTGATTTAGGATTGTAATATTGGTTGATGAGAGTTTATTCAGCAATGGCTTAAGGTTTGGTAGACATAAAAATAGTGGATAGAGGGGCAGCTAGGTGGCGCATTGGATAGAGCACCAGCCCTGAATTCAGGAGGACCTGAGTTCAAATGTGATCTCAGACACTTAAAACTTCCTAGCTGTGTGACAGTGGGCAAGTCACTTAACCCCAGCCTCAGAAAAAAGAAATAGTGGATAGAAAGAATAACTGAGATCCTGTTCTAAGTCTGCCATGTAATATTGAACAAGTTACTTTATTTCCTGAGTTTGTTTCCTTATCTGGAAAATGAGTAGATAAATACTTAACACTACCCAAGATTGTCATAAAGAACAATGAAAGACTTTTGCACAGACTTTGCAATCCTAACTTGCTAAATAAATATGAATATTATTAATATGATTATTAACAAACATTAGCTATGATAATTGGGAGTCACAAATTATGTCTTCTAAACCCAGTTTTGTTTAATCAAATCAGTTTCTTCCATGGAACGTGGAACATTCCATATTTATAGTATGAGGAGGTTGACCTATATGATCTCAAAGATTCTTTCCAGCATTAACATTCTACCTTTTAAGATATTTAGAGACTATAAAGTTTAGTCATATACCAAGTATCTGTTATTCAGGAAAACAAAGGTATTAAGCCAGGTTAATGAAAACCACAATAAGAATATATGGTGGGAGTAGGAGTGTAGAAAGAACTGGCCCATAACTGTCTAGCTAAAAGCAAGCTATTCAATGGATATGTATTCAAGATAAAGAACCACTAGCATGGCAGGGGTGATGCAAACATCCTCTCTTTTGGAAATTATTACACTGCTGGGGTTGCCACTAAAATAGCAAGGATTATGCAATTAGTGTGCTTGCTGTTTTAATGTTTTCCTTTTTGTAGAAAGATGAAAAATTCCTTATGGAAAAAAACAAACAAACAAACCAAGACTCCAAAAAACATAGTTTTCTTATCACTTCCTTCCTCCCAAATAGCTCAATAGAAAACAGTCGTCTTGTTTTCCACTAGGTGGCACATTTCGGTAAACTTCACTGTGGCTGCATAAGAGCATCATCACAAAGTGTTCAGGGAGTGGGAGGTGTTTAATAACCTAACCAGCCTTCCCTGGATGGGTGAAAGGAATACACTCTTGATGGGCATAAAATCAGAGAACCAAGGAATTTGGGGGCCTGAAGGATGTCAGAGGTGGAAGAGACTTTACACAACAAAATGTCAAAACTGTGAGGGACTTAGATAAAACATACAATGTTAGAGTTGAAAAGAGCTATAAGGATTATTTAATCCATTTCCTTCATCATTTTACATATGGGGAAAGTGAGGCTCATAAATAAAAAGTGAATTTATACACTGAATCAATGGCAAAGTTAGACCTAGAACCCAGGACTTCAGATCCCTAGTCTGTTACTTCCATTTCACTTAGTTGTGTTTGAAGGATAACAGTGAATGATAGCACCTGAATAGTTTCTTTCAGTCTACAAGATTTCCCTAATATTCTCTAGTTTCTCCTTCTGTTATTCAACAATATCCATTCTACATAGATCTTCTGGGCCCATCAATAGCTCCCTGTTTTCTAATGTAGCATCTACTTGGCATAGTGACTTCAACTTGCTCTCACATTCAGGGACTGGGTTCCTAAAGGGCCTCTGATAGCTCAAATTCTAGGAGTAGCTCTGTGGGTCTGTACTTTTAACACTGTTACTAATGATTCCCCCAACAGTATGCTTCCCATTAATAATCAGCTAATAGACACAATCAGTGCTTAGCAAAGACACTAAAGTAGGATTATAAGAATAAAAGGTACAAAACACTGCCCCTACACAAAGCTGGGGTGCAGTATAAATACAAGTATCTGTAGGAATAAATACCAATTTAAAGGAGGCATACACATAGGAAACATATGTGGCTAAAACTACTTGATATTTTAGTACTATGGAGTCTGCAAGTCCTTTTTTCCCCCTCAATGGAGTCCTCCCAAAGATTTCCCCTTGAACCCACTTTTAAGTGAGTTCCTCATGGGGTTCCCAGGGACTACTTGTCTTCACAGTTCTACTCTTAATTTCTGGGGCAAATTGTCTTAAGTCTATAGTAGGCTATCTTTTCTGCTGCCAGAGGTCTTACTTCTTGAAGCTATTTCCAGCTTCAAGTGATTGCCCACCTGTAACTGTCAGGAGTGTGCATATGTCTGCTTTCAGCTATTTGTGGTTCCTCCTACTGCTTGAGTGATTTTACTTCACAATGACATAACAAATTGGGGAGAGATACAGGGGGCAGGTCAGCAACCCCCCCTCTTTTGCACTCAGGTTGCCTCAGGTTGGGTCTCTACCAAATCTGCACCAGGTATAGTCATAGCTAGTTGTCACTCTGTTCCAAGGATGGGACAATGATTACTCCAAGAAATGAGTGAAACTCCAGTAGAATTTCAATCATGACTAACAGAGAGATAGGAAGGAAGAATTGGAATAGAGAAGACCATGTCTCAGGAAGTCAGCTTATTAGACATAAGGAAGAGTTACCTGGAGGTTCATAAATTACAATAGTCAGTGAGTTATTGAACATTTATTAAGTACTTACGATGTTCTAAGAACTGTGCTAAGTGCTGGGAATATAAATAAAAGCAAAAAATAGTCCCTGCCATCAAGGAGATATAATCTAATATGGGAAGACAACAAACAAAAAGAAAGTTGGAAAGGCAGAAGTGAAGAGAAGCTTGAGGATTCCAGAGGCACATATCCAATGAGTAAGAAAGAGATAGTCTGATATCCCTCCTTAAATGAAACTTCTGGGAAGAGTTATTCATTCTTTACCCTCTGATCAAAAAGAAGAAGGAGTCCCAGAGGCAGGTGGTAGTGATGAAGTGACCTTATGGGATATAAAGTTTCCTGGGGATATCATGGAGCAGTCAGGTGAGGGAAAACAAGAATCTGACAAAATGGAGTAAATTTAAATAAGTTGCTAAGTGATAGAGGAAGAGGGATTTTCTTCAGACAGTGGCAGCAGAGATCAGAAAGTATGGTAACTCTACCTTTTGCCCCTATTTTTCTTTGGCCCCATATTAAAAAAAAAAAGAAAAGAAAAAAGAACACATTCTCCAATTGATAAATAGTCAAAGGATATGAACAAATTTCAGATGATGAAATTGAAACTATTTATCTCTATGAAAAGATGCTCTAAATCACTATTGATCAGAAAAATGCAAATTAAGACAACTCTGAGATACTGCTACACACCTGTCAGATTGGCTAAGATGAACAGAAAAAATAATGATGAATGTTGGAGGGGATGTGGGAAAACTGGGACACTGATGCATTGTTGGTGGAGTTGTGAACGAATCCAACCATTCTGGAGAGCAATTTGGAATTATGTCCAAAAAGTTATCAAACTGTGCATACCCTTTGATCCAGCAGTGTTACTGCTGGGCTTATATCACAAAGAAATACTAAAGAAGGGAAAGGGATCTGTATGTGCCAAAATGTTTGTGGCAGCCCTTATTGTGGTGGCTAGAAACTGGAAGATGAATGGATGCCCATCAATTGGAGAATGGCTGGGTAAATTGTGGTATATGAATGTTCTGGAATATTATTGTTCTGTAAGAAATGACCAGCAGGATGAATACAGAGAGGCTTGGATAGACTGATGCTAAGAGAAATGAGCAGAACCAGGAGATCATTATACACTTCAACAACAATACTATATGAGGATCAATTCTGATGGAAGTGGATATCTTCGGTAATGAGAAGATCCAATTCAATCCCAATTGATCAATGATGAACTGAATCAGCTACACCCAGAGAAAGAACACTGAGAAATGAATGTGGACTGTTTGCATTTTTGTTTTTCTTCCCAGGTTATTTTTACCTTTCTAAATCCAATTTTTCTTGTGCAACAAGAGAACTGTATAAATATGTACACATATATTGTGTTTAGGATATACTTAAACATGTTTAACATGTATGAGACTGTCTGCCATCTAGGGGAGGAAGAGGAGGGAAGGAAAGGAAAAGTTGGAACAGAAGTGATTGCAAGGGACAATGTTGAAAAATTACTTATGCATATGTTCTGTCAATAAAAAGCTATAACAACAAAAAAAAATGGAGAAGCTAGCTTTGGAGAAAAGTTCAAGAAATTGATAACTTCAGAAGAAAGCTGGATTCCAGAAGATAGAAAAAATGTGAAAGGGTAAGAGTTGGCAGTTATTGATTTAGAGCTATAAGGATCCTTAGAGGTTATCTAGTTTAACCCTTCATTTTACAGATGAGGAAATAACCCCAAGGAAGTAAAGTGACCTGCCCAAAATCACACAATTTATAAGTGGAAGAATCAGAATTTGGACATAGGTCCTTTGACTCAAAACCCAGGAGTATTTTGATAGTGCCGTAAAGATTCTAGAGATGAGTGAAGATGGAAGGCTAGAAAAACTAGGGACCAAATATTATATTGTCATTTGTCCTTTGTACTTGAAGGGGACAAAATAACACCACAATGTTGGGATCAATGTGCAGTGTGTCTAGCTGTAGCTGATCATATCAACACAAGCTCAAAATGCTCTACCACAGATCAAGCACAAAGAGTACATATAGCCATTTGCGTGGGAAATGTTATGGGTTAAGTCTTTTGACTTGTGTGTAAATTAAATTTTAAGTGAGACAGAGTTACATGAAATTGTCAGCCTTACTCTCAGAGTCAACAGAGCCCAGTGCCAAGACAAAAGTCAAGATGACTGGCAATGCCTCTGAATACAATGGTGTCTGTGGTGTCTGACTCCATAGCATCTATTTCCACTGCCTTCAAAACCCGGTTAAAACAAAGTGTTCCTTCTTCCCATTCCATTGGGGAAGTCTTCATATGCTCGGGGTAGACACTTCCCTAACTCACCAACAGTTACCCTCAATCTGGTTTAATCCATTAATAGAAATGGTTTACCAGAGTGTGGTCACTATAAATGCTGCATATGCTACAGTTTCTTAGAACCACCAATGAGAATTGGATGACATGTAGATACCAAAGGTGAATGTATAACCCTGAAAAGGGTTTGGGCAGCCCTCAAACCAGAGATACTTGTTCTCCTATATATCCTAAGGGGGAACAAATGTGCTATGAGGAAATGAGTGGGAGAAAGAATAGCCAATAGTTTGTACAACATCCCAGGCATTGTACCTGACACATATCCCTAGTCCAGGCAGTGAGTCAGGGGGCTTGTGGACTGGATGGATGTAAGGCTAATATAAGTTAAGAATTCACATTCAACAGGCATGGCAGAGGGTGAGTACAAATTTGTTACTGCTCAGAACTTGGATTCAAACAAGATATAAGGGAAGAGGACACATAACATATAAAAGTAATACATAATCAACAAACACAGTGATCACTATAACAATAAAAACAATATAAAAAATAATTAATGTACAGCATCACCACTCTGAGGAGGCACCAGTATTTGAGGTTCTTGACTGGGGAAATCCCCAGTCACAATTGTTCAGGGTCTTAAAGTGGGAGGCAAGGTATCTGTCCTCTAGATTCCAAAGTTCCATTTCCATTAAGGGGTTTTTATTGAGAACAAAGAAGGCACTACATGAATTACTGTCTTTTGATATGTGACTCCTGAGAGGAAGTAGCCTTTTAGGTTGCAGGGTATTCTATGTCAAAGGACCCATTAAGGAGAATATTTGTTCATTCCTTTAGGATGACTGCATTTACACAGGGGACTGGCCAGGTTTCCAAGGCAAACATGGGTCAGCAGTAAAGGAAACTTATTAATCAATGCACGGGGGGGGGGGGGGGGGGGGGGGAGGGGAGGGTGACTTTCCCTCCCTATACTTGCTGGCATTCCATCAGATAAATGCAAGCACTTTCTCATGTTCTCAGCAAAAAGTTACATGAAGGATATGGCTGACACTCACTAGGAGGATTCCTTATAATAGAAGAGGAAAGAAGTCTTCTCCATCCTGGAGGCACCAAAGGAATAACCACAACATGCAATGTTGTAGACCTTGAATGCCAAGCGAGTGAGTTTGAATTTTTTACTCAATAGACAATATGGAACCACTGAAAATTTTCTTTTTCTTTTGCAATCTAAATTAAAATTTACTTATTCCCCCAATTACATATAAAATAGTTTTAAACATTCATTTAAAAAAGTTTTTGAGTTCCGAATTATCTCCTTTACTCCCTTCCCTCCCCATCATTGAGAAGGCAAGTGATTTGATATGTTATACATCTTTAGTCATATAAAACATGTTTCCATGTTAGTCACGTTATGAAAGAAAATACGGATTAAAAAAAGGAAAATTAAGAGAGTAAAGAAAAAGTATGCATTGTTTTAGATTAAGACTTGATCAGTTCTTTCTCTGGAAGTGGACATTTTTCATCCTAAATCTTTCAGAACTGTCTAGAATATTGTTTTCTGAGAATAGCTAAGTCAAAAAAAATTTATTTTTCAAAACAGTCAGGTGTTTTTCTTTCATTTGTTAAAAGTTTAAAGTATGTTTTAATATTATTTTATTTTAAATTTTTATTTATTTCTTTTGCTTTTACATCACATTGCTTCCTTTAAATGTTTCCTCTCCCCATTATCAAGGGAGCCTTTTCTTGTAGCAAAATGTTTAAAAAGATGAAAAAACAGATCAGTAAAACCAATAAACATTATCATTTTGTCTGACAGCACATTCCACGCCCACATTCCTTCCTTCCTCCCCAATTCCACCCACCTCTCTCAGTGCCAAGAAAGGGAGGAGGGTGGGTTTTTCCATCTCATCATCATTATGATTATATATCACTCAAGATTCTTTAGCAGAAGTGACCAGATCATGAGTAAAATCAGTCTGGTGGCATTATGAAGAATGGAGTAGAGGTGGAAGGAAGAAATTGGAGGCAGGATGTCTTATTATTCCCCAAGTGTTAGTGTTTTCTCCCTCCTCAAACTTCTTGAACCATTGAGCAGTGGTGCAGTGGATAGTAAATCTAGTTGCTCACTTACTTTTATTTACTCTTCTACTACTCAATTTTTTGATGGATTTCTTTGCATAGATATTTTTCCCACTATTTTGAGATTTTATAACAAATGCATCCATAATATTCTCTCTTTCCCTCCCTCCATCCTTCTCTCTCTGTCTCTCTCTCTCAATTCCCTACATAAGAAAAAAAAAAAACAACTTCACATTCTCAAGACCAAGAGAAGAGGAAATGCATAATCACTGCTTTAAAATCTGAAGTAAATGAAGGGAGAGATTTAAACAACCCTACATCCATCCCCAAATCTCTCATGAATATTTATTTGGTCCTTAGAGCCCCAGGGTCCATTGTTTATAGAGGCTCTGTCCACTCTGTTAGCTTCTGTCAACCTCCTCTTTTGCAGGTCCATGTACGCTCTATGTTTCTTTCTGGGAGCTAGGTTAGATGAGACCAACAATTGGCCATAAAAGCTGATAGAATGACAACTTTTAATAGTCATCATGAGCATAGACAGTCTCAACTCAACTAATATCAAATTCCCTTTCCAATTCTGTTAGAGAAACATTTTCACACTCCCCAAGTGATTACAATTGTAGGCACATATTAGTACCTTATATCTCTGTTATCTTTATTTTTATATTTACTTTCTGTTAATATAAACTGGGCTGAGGTAGGAAAAAGAGGATCACTTGATCAGAAAGTGTCTTGATTCCCCTGACTACCCTATACCTATTAAAGTCTATGCGGTATTCCCTCTAACAGAATGTAAGCTCCTCAAGGGCAGAGAGTGTTTTGTTTTCAGTGCCTATTTCAATGCTGTGTACAAAGCAGGTAATTAATAAATATCTGTTTAATTAGGAGGCTATTGAAATAGACCAGATAAATAGTTCTAATGTCCTATACTAGAATAGGAGCATAGAGAACAGGGGAAAATGTAAGCAATATTTTGGAAGTAAAGCAAGTAGATTTTGGAGACTGATTAAAAATGAAAGCTGAGGAGGAAGTCAAATTTAAATCAAAATTCTAAATTATGCCTGCCATCTAGGGGAGGGGAAAAATTTGGAACAGAGGGAGTACAAGGGATAATGTTGTAAAAAATTACCTATGCATATGTATTGTCAAAAAATGTTATAATTATAAAATTAATAAAAAAATTCTAAATTAAAGTTCATGAGTATGGAGAACTCAGTGAATAGATACACTAGAGGGGGGAAAAATACTTATTTTAAAGAGGAGTGTTGGGATCCCTTGATCTTTGCTACAAGTATCCCAAGAGAACAGAGAATAATTCAGAATGTATTTTCCAAAACATTCATTGCTAACACTGCCCAATCCCTTAGTGCATAGTATTCTTAAAAATCTCATAAAGCATAACTCACTTCACAAAGTTCTTCCCAAAGGAACAAAATACAGGTAAATAAAAATGCATAGGGAAAACTACCCAGGTAACATGATTTCCTTAAGCTTCATATTCTTCCTTACATTATAGGATCCTTTTGCTCCTTTCTCTTGTCAACTGTCATCTCTCCAATAATAAGGGCCAATTTAAGAAATACTTGCTCAGAAATTTGAAATACTATACTCTTACAAGTGCTTTAGAGGTAACCTCAAAGGAGTAAAGAGGCTGATAGCTCCTATTAGAGCTATTGACAATAGCTATGGCCAAAAGCAAGACTTAATCAGTCTTATACATGTTTTAGGTGAAAATAGGACAGGCAGGTAGAGATGGGCTTTAGACAATTGGAAATGTGGGCCTGGAGCTTGAAGAGAGGTTAGGGTTGAAGATATACATTTGGGAGCTACTTGTATAGAGGAGGGGTGAGTGACATTGCATAGGTATAAAGACATAAGGAAAAAAGCCAGGGGCTGACTTTTACATTAAGGAAGAGATAATAAGGTAATAAGAAACCAGTGAAGGAGCAGTTAGTGGGGTAGAAGGAAAAATTGTAAAGTATATTATGTTTGAATCTGAGGGAGTGGGAGCATAGAGTAGTAAAGCAGGGTCATATGATACAGAGAATTAATTCAAAGAGAATGAGGGCTTTTAAAAAGGCCTTTGGTTTTAGAGTAATTGGTGATTTTAGAGAGTACTTTTGGTAGTATAGTGAGAACAAAAATCTAATTATAAGATGTCAAGGAGAAGAATGGGGATAACAAGGAAATAGAGGGATTGGGTGTAAACTTTTAAAACAAATTAAGTGATGAAATAAAAGACAGAGCAGGGACAATTGCTAGATGGAAAGTCTCAAATGCCTTTTCTTCCATGTAATCTTCTTCCTTGATTTCTTCAGCTAAATGTGACCTCTTCTCCTCACATCATTTTATTTCTGTGACTTAGGACACTGGGCATATTTTGCCTCTAGAGATGAAGCATGATGCAGCAGAAAGAGCCCTGGACTTGAACCTAAAAGAGGTTCACTTGTGCTACTCAGGGGATGTCACCAAATCTCTCTGAATTTTTATTTCCTCATTTGTTCTTATGAGATAGGTATGATAATGCTTGCAGTAGTTAGTTTACATAGTTGTTGCAAAGAACATTTTCCCTAAATTTTAAAGTGCTATATAAATGTGTTATTATTATTCTATCTTATGTTAGTTATTGTTATTCTATCTTATCATCTCTACTTCATTATAAACTTTTTGAAGGTAGATATATCTTTACAATGATACATTACATAGTATAGGGCTATTCATGTAGTAGATATCTCAAAGATGTTTTTAAAAATAAATAGAATCACAATTTTAGAACTGAGTTCTACTGACTATTTAGATCCTTCATTTTATAGATGTATAAACTGAGATGGTTGATGGTTAAATGACTTATTTTGTCTTTACAACTAGATTGTAAAATCTTTGATACTTTATAACATTAGCATATAGTAGCTAGAAATCATATAATGTGAAAGGAACCTTAGGGAGGAAGGAAACATTTATTAAACACCTACTATGATCATTTGCTCATATAAAAGGGGAAAGAACTCACATGTACAAAAATATTTATAGCAGCTCTTTTAATAGTGACAAAAACTGGAAATTGAGGAAATGCCCATTGAATGAATGAAAAATGCAGTATATACATGTAATGGAATTTTATTGTTCTATAAGATATGATGAAAAGGCAGGTTTCAGAAAGACCTGGAAGGACTTATATGAAATTATGAATAAAGTGAGAAGAACCAAGGGATCACTGTGCACAGTAACAGCAACATGTATGATGATTAATTATGATAGTTAGCTCTTCTCAGCAATGCAATGATAAAAGACAATTCCACAGGACTCTTTTTTTGTTTTGTTTTTGCTGAGGCAATTGGGGTTAAGTAACTTGCCCAAGGTCACACAGCTAGAAAGTGTTAAATGTCTGAGACCAGATTTAAACTCAGGTCCTCCTAACTTCAGGGCTTGTGCTCTATCCACTGTGCCATCTAGCGGGCCTAAAGGACTCTTGATGGAAAATGCTGACAGCATACAGAGAAAGAACTGTGGTATCTGAATGCAAATCAAAGCATATTATTTTCCCTTTGTTTTTTCTTTTTCCTTTCTCAGGGTTTTCCCCTTTTGTTCTGAGTCTTCATTCATAGCACCACTAATATGGGAATATGTTTAACATGATTGTACATGTATAGCTTATATCTGATTTCTTATAGTCTTGGGGAAGTGAGAAGGAAGGGAAAAGTGAGAAAAATTTGGAGCTCAAAATCTTACAAACATGAATGTAGAAAACTATCTTTGGAAAAAATTGGAAAAAGCTAAAATACTATTAAGTATTTAAACAAATAAAAAAATTTAAAAGATATCTCATTTGATCTTCATGACAATAGTACATACAAAGTATGTACTATTACTTTCACCATTTTTACAGTTGAAGACACTGAGGCAAATAGGAGAAATTTACCTTTCTCAGAGTCAGTGTCAGAAATCATGTTTGAACTTTCTGACTCTGAGTTTCATGCTCTATTCACTGTACTACTTGTCATAAATGTCATCTACTCCAAGAATGGAGGGCCCCATTTTACAGAAAATGAAATGGAAGCCTGGAAACAGGAAGAGTTTTGCATGGAGAGTTAATGGCAGAACTGACTCAGGTCTCTAGATTCATAAAGTATTATTTCCATTGTCTTGTACATCCCATCATTTCCCCTAGCTCTCAACACAGGTCTGAGTAGGAAGGAAATACTCAGTAAACATTTGACAAAGGATGAGAAACTGAGAAAGCTTTGTGTTACTATCAGTGTTGGGCCACCAGGAAATTTCAGCCTAGCAAATAATTTTTAAAATCTGCTAGTCAGAATCAGCCTGACTTTTTGGGCTCAACCCCACTGCTGAGAAGGGAAAAAAGAGCTATAAAATGGAAATTGATATAGAATCAAATTCTGAACAGATGTTAGAAATACTTCCCCAAGTGAAGACTTGGTTGATGGGTTGAATGATTTTTCTCTCTCAAGGTTGTCACAGCTCTGGCATCTGGAGTCTGTTAGGTGGGGCCCTGGGAGGTCCTTGTTATTGGGGAGGAGTAAGGAAAAGAGGTGAAAGTGTCAGACAAATCTATATGTTCCTCCTTCTTAGAGACATCATCTGTTATTTGGCACTATGAATCTAGGCTCTGCCACTTAAAACCTAGGTAAACTTGGACCTCAGCTTCCTTATCTGTAAAAATGAGGGGTGTTAAACCATTTGAAGACAGCTAGGTTGCTCAGTGAATACAGTGCTGGGTCTGGAGTCAGGAAGACATGTTCAAATGAGTCTTCAGGAATGTACTGCCTATATGACCCTGGACAAATCTCTTAACCCTGTTTTCCTCATCTGTAAAATGAGCTGATGAAGGACAAAGGCAAACCTCTCCAGTATTTTGCTAAGAAAATCTAAAATGTGTCACAGAGAGTCAGACATGACTAAAAAATGACTGAACAATAAACCACCCGACTTTTCCTCCAAATTTATGATGGTACAAATTGATTCTATAGTTTCCTCTGGAGAAGTGGCGTTAGTCTAAGAAAGCAGTCTATAGCTCTTTCTGCAGCACATTCTGGGTAGTGAACCATTCATTTATAGCCAAGGGGTATTATTAGTGTTTGATGATCCACTTTCCCAAGCCACATGATATTCTTCCCTTTCAAGGTCTAGCTCAAATGTTACCTCTTCCATGAATCTTTCCCTGATCTTCCCACACAGATATGATCTCTCTTTCATTTAATTACATCTCAGATTCTTCTAAACTTGTATTCTAGTTTCTAATCTATTTATCTTTTATAATTTAATCACTGGAAAAGGATGTTAGAGATCATATAGTTCAATGCTCTCATTTTACAGATAAAAATTTGAGGCCTAGAGAAGTTATATAAAATGTTCAAGTTCATATAGCAGATTTCTGGATTCATATCTAGGTTCCAAAATACAGACTTTTGACTCCAAATTGAGGCCTCTTTCCATCATACTGAACTACCTCTGTGTCATCCTCTTATTTTTTTGTTCAATGGTAAGCATTATAAAAGATCATGGATCATTTTTACATACTTTTGTATGTCCCCAAGAGTTAAGCATGCAACATATTTTTTGAATGTTGACTTAAAGAAAAGGAGTTGAGTTAAATGACTGAATGGTTTCCTCACTCTCTCATTTACTAATATAATCTGTCCCTACAGTTTCAACTATTACCTCTATGTCGATGATGTCCCAAATTTATCTCTTTAGTTCAGATCCTTTTAGTCAGCTCCATACCACATTTCTATCTGCCTGCTGGATATCTCCACCCTAAAAGTCCTACTGAGACTTTAATCTTAATATAGCCAAAATTGAATTCTTTATCTTACCCTATCATTTACATTTCTATTAGTCTCACCATTATAGTCTTTGTCACTCAGACTTGTAACTCTGGAGTCACGCTTGATTCTTCATGCTCCCCAATTCTTCTCCCTCTTACCACATCCCCATATCAAATCAGTTGCCAAATTCTATTTTCACCTTAATAATATTCCTGATTTGTCTTCCCTAAAACTATCCTACTTTAGGTTTTAATTATTTCTCACTGTACTATTACTATACCCTCTTTACTGGTCCTGTTGTTTCAGATTTTAAATCTTTCCAATCTATCATTCATTGATTTAGTACTTTCCTAATATGCTCCTCAGATTATATTACCTCCTCTCTGATTCCTTCTCAGACCCTATGCAGACTATTACACCAGACCCAAAGTAATAAGAGATCTGTCCCCCCATTTTCTCATAGCACTTACAATCTATAGTGCCTGCTGTTGAATTCTCTAAACTCTTAAACCTCCTACAGACCTAGGCTTGGCAGGACTTGTAGCTCAGAAACTCCTGTCTTAAGGCTTAGAAAGTCCTGTTGATGAATATGTCACATGGATCACTGTTTCTACCTAGTACATTCCTCCCAGGCCATCTTCTCTCTCTCCATCCAGTTACTATGATCATACCTTCCTCTTATACTCTTCCCTCAATTTCTAGCTTTAGAAATAAATACTGTTAACAAGACATCACTCTAGGAGTATGTCACTATTATCAGATAACAAGAGTAGAATTCTGTTCATCTCTGAAGGCAAATTTTTTTTTCCCCCTGAGGCTGGGGTTAAGTGACTTGCCCAGGGTCACACAGCTAGGAAGTGTTAAGTGTCTGAGATCAGATTTGAACTCAGGTCCTCCTGAATTCAAAGCTGGTGCTCTATCCACTGAGCCACCTAGTTGCCCCTTCTGAAGGCAAAATTTGAGGAGGAAACTGACAATCTGGTTTGGAGCTGGGTAACCAGGAGGAGAAGTAACCAGAAACTGTGTCAATAGCAGGATTGGTAACAAAAAATTATAGATGAACTAGAGAAAATAAAGTGTATGTCCATGAATGCATGTGTGTGTGTGTGTGTGTGTGTGAGAGAGAGAGAGAGAGAGAGAGAGAGAGAGAGAGAGAGAGAGAGAGAGAGAGAGAGAGAGAGAGAGAGAGAGAGATATGTCTCTGAATGTCTGGAGGGTTATCATTGCAGAAAGTGATTTGATTTATTCCATTTAGTCCCAGTGGGTATAAAGAGGACCACTAGGCAGAAGTTTATAGTGAGATAGATTTTAGATTAGTCTCTTCTAGGCTTACACCAACTTGTACTCAAACTCTTAGGTTGAGTTCCCATATTATAATTCTCATAGTTCTAGGGGCATCCCTTTGGGGCTATCTGGGATTAATTAATAAGCCCACACTAGTGTATTTCCCATTAACAATCAGCCAATGGACGCAATTAGTAAATGTTTTATACAAAGATGGCAAGGTAAAAATTGTAGCCTGCAACATGCCCATAGAAACCTAAAGCACATTTCATAGTATGATAGACCTAGACTTGGTCTATCTATAATATGCATATGTAAAAATGGCAACGAAAGTACTGGCTGGAGGATGTGGAAGTCATTTCTCTCTTCCTAGAATCATCACATAGTTCCTATTCAATGCAATATGTGTTTTGGGTTTGTTGCTCAATGTGTTTTGGGCTAATTCTGATTAAGGTCAATCCTTGGTGGTTTTGATACTGGAACTAAATGAGAAACAAAGATTTTTCAACAATTGAGGGGAAAAAAAAAGATTTGCTTATACATAGTAGGGGAAGGATGTTCAACAAGGATATCCACTGAGGAAATTGGAAGTTGATTTAGCTAAGCAAAGCTGTCCTGCCTCTGAGTTGCTCATGGTGGACTGCCAGCCATGAACTAGCCTTGTTAATGCCAGTGCTAATGACAGGAAACATTTGTTCTAAGAGGCGTATTCCTTAGAAGGTGCCACATACTCTTGACTCTCTTGTCTTTTGAGATGTGGAATGGCTTCCTGCCTCTATATACCTATAATTCTAGCTACTTTGTAAACTAAGAACGAAAACTCAATTGAGCTCGTAAATTCTGAACTTTATTTAACAATGTTATGAGTTAATTGAAAATGTTTTTTATGTACACAATGCATTAGTTGTGATTTGCAGGGACCAAACTTTTATAACAAGGTGAAGGATGTTGAAAGGTAATTATTGTGGTCACCACAATGATTAAGCAGTGGATGCTGGATGACAAGCATGCTCAAGAGAGTTTAGAATTCCTGGAGAGGAATTGTCAAAAAATGGCAAGTGGATGAGAGGTGTACTATAAAAATACAAACAGAAACCCCAAACAATGCCAGAACACGGCAGAAAGTGGAAATAAAAATTATGAGGAGCTGGGACTGGTTTCTTGCCAGAGATAGCAGTGGTAGATATTCCCTGTGTGCGGTGGAGCAAGTAGAATGTCCAGGCAATTAATCAGCAATCATCTGATGGGCGAGCCATAATCCTTTACTACTTTTCTATTATGAGAACATGGAGGGTTATGATCACTGGACTCTTGTCCTTGCAGAACTGAACACTGGAAGATGGGATTTTTTTGGATAACTTTGTGAGCTGATGCTTATTTTATTTTATTTTTCACTTCTCTTGCATTGTTTTAAATAAATGTCGCTATGATTTCATATAATTAATTCCAATTAGTTCAAAGAGATATAGTGGAAAATGGGAGCTCCTGATCAGTTTATTTCGAAGAGATAATGAATTTTAATAGATTTTTAAGAATAGAAATATGGATTAGAATACTTTAGTACACAATTGCCTATATGCTTTGATTTTCAGAACATTCTTTCTACAAGTGCCCTCTCCCCCACAATAAGCAAACAAACAAAAACAATGAAAACTTTCCCACAAGCACACTGACAAAATTACAAAATGGGCAGGAACTATAGATTGCTATTTCTGGAAGAGAGAGAGATCAGTCTGAACCATTCATTATACAGATGAAGTGTGTGATATGGCAGAAAAAGCAGTGGGTTTGTAACAAAGAACCTGAATTAGAAACTCATCTTTGCCACTTACTATTTGTGTGATCTGAGGAAAATCGCCCTCTCTAGGATTCAGTTTCCATATCTATAAAATGGAGGAAGGGGATTTGTACTAGATTAAGAGTCTGCACTTAAAGTGGGGTATGCTACAAAAAAACAATCAATAAAGGTTCCAGAAAAAGAGTAGAACATATTTCTATTCATTTTTAATCTAAAAATAAGAAAATCAAGCTGAAGTAATATTACATATTAGATTAACATTGGCTCCCTCCCTAACTGACATCTGGTTCTTATGTCAGATAGTCTCAGTTCATTTTAGCTCCCCCTACCCTTCTAGCAGTTACAAAAATTAGGAGAAATAAAATATGAATTATAATTGTCCAGTTTCTCACAGTAGGATTGAATATATTCAGAAGTTGAGGCAGATTTGAGCTGTGAGTAGAAAACCTTTCATACAATCTAAATGGCCCACCCCAGTTGGCAAGTCGTTATTCTGGATGGTTCAGATAAATTAGCCTTTTTTACACTGAGAGAACAAAAAATGGTTGTAAAGGAGTTAATATTCAAGAGATTGGAACTAGAAACTAAAGGAAGCTAGTGAATTTTATCTTTGACTCCTGGGAAAATTATAAAAGATCACTAAAGAAAAAAGGAATTAGTGGTTATAAAAAGCCAAAATGATTTATTCAAAAATAGGTCCTTTTTTTTTTTTTTTTTTTTTTTTTTTTTGGTCAGAGTTACTAAGCTACTAAATTAGGGGAATGTTATGGGTATAATTTACCTGATTTTTAGTGAATCATTTGATAAATTTTCTCATACAAAAGCCCACCATAGGTGCTGACACAATATGATTTCTGCCTAGTACAAAGTGAAGAAATTCAATGGAACATGAATAAATGTCAGGAATAACTATGACTCTTAAGGTAGTCTGTCTAATGCCTTATCATCTAATTAGTGATATGCATGGTTGAATGAACAAGTTTCCCACTGTCTTGACCTACTATCTAGTGAAAACCTTGCTAAGGAATTTTGTTTGGCACAATCAGTAGGGAAGAAAAGCTTGTTGAACTTGATTCTAAGCTGGTCTGGTGAAAAAAAACAAAAAACAAAAAACAAAAAACCATGAGATGTTAGTGAAGGATTTGATATATTCCATACTATTATTGAAGGAAAGATAGATAGCCATGGACTACATATTGGTCTATATTGTATTCTGAATTGGTTGAATGGCCAGACTCAAAGAATAATCATTATTAGTTTAGTTTCAACTTGGTAAGAGGTCTTTAGTGAAGTCATCAAAGCTCTGTATTTGGCACCTGAGCTTCTAAACTTTTTTATCACTGACTCCTATGGGGAACAAGAACACATGAAGATGATACAAAATTGGGAAGTATAACTAATGCTGATAGTCAAGATCCAAAAAGACCTAGATAAGTTGGATAATTGGATTAAATTTAATAAGATGAAAATTTTATCATAAAGTTTTAATTTGGGTTAAAAAAATCAACTTCACAACTAAAAAATAGAGGAGAAATGGTTAGACAGCAGGCTTTCCTGAAAAAGATCTGGGGGTGTTAGTGGGATGCCCTCAAGAGGAGTCAGTAGTGCTAATGAATACAGTAAGAATATGGCACATTTCCAGAAATAAAAACATGCAATAATTCCTTTGTATTCTACCTTGTTTAGGCCATATTTGGTGCATTGTGTTCACTTCTGAGTGTGTCAGTTTAAGAAGGACAAAAATAAGTTTGGACAATATCCACAGTCAAGAAACCAGGAGGGATGAATTATATTATATTAGATTGTACACTCCTTGAAGTCAGGGCCTGTCTTTTGCTTCTTTTTGTTTCACCAGTGCTTAGCACAGTGCCTGGAAAATAGTAAGTGCTTGGTAAATATTTATTAATTGATTGATTATATGAAGTTTGAAGGTACTATAGATGCTTAGTTGGAGAAGAGAAGACTGTGTGGGAGGAAGAGGAGGAAATGAAAGTGTTTTTTAAAAAGGAAAGAGGGAAGGAAACAAGCAATATAAAGTGCCTACTATGTGCTAATGATGCGGTGTGGGAAGGGGGAGAGATCCCCTCTGCTTGGAGACAGAATTCTAGAATCCCAAAATCAGTGGCAAAAAGGAAATTTTATTTTTCACTAAGAAGCTCTCTCTTAGTGGACAAATCCCTCAATGAGGAAATTTGCAAAGAATGTGTTAACAGAAACCTATTTTATGAGCAAATTCTTGGGGGCTAGGGGTAGTTTGAACTGATTATCACATTAAGATCTCCCAATTGAATGAAATCACTTTGAAGGGCTTTTTTCCAGAATTTTGAATTTCCTGAATGGGGATCTGGCTACCCCAAAATATCAATGGGAGGTGATCTGATCAAGATCCCCAATTGAATGAGCTTCTTATCTTAGAAAAGGCCCATCTGGAAAGTGTGACCCCTCCCAGACTCTCTAGAGTCTGAGACTCCGAATCTTCCTTCTTGTACAGATCAAAGGGGACACAGTTTCAGAGTGATTATTTTACAGATTAAAGGGGACATGGTTTCAGAGTTCATCCCCATCAGTAGGACTATGCTAATCACATTACAATATTATCTCCTTTAATCTTTAAATAACTCTGGGAGGTAGGTGCTATTATAAAATTCTATTTTACAGTTGAGAATCTCTCATTGGAAGACAAATTTAATTTATTCTATTGAATCTCAACAGTAGAACCAAAGCAGTTGTTAAAAGTTGCTAAGATGCACATTTGAGCTTGATTTTAGGGGAAAAAGCTACCAATTAATTAGAGTTTTACAAAAGTGAAATGAAGTGTCTTAGAAATAGTAAGCCTCTTTTCATTCAGTGTTTTCAAGAAAAGCCTGAACTACTATGTGTCAAGTGTGAGTTGATGTAGATAGTTGCTGAGATTCTTTGACTTCTAAAGTGACATCTTATTATCTAAAGAACTTTCCACCTCTTATAATAATGGCTAATGAGGGGGTCTCATATCCAGAAAGACTCAAATTCAAGTCTTATCTCTGACATGACTAATCCACATAACCTGGGCAAGTCAGTTAACTTCTTAGTGATCTAAGTCATTCTTTATGATTAGAAGTTGCAGAAAAGGTGCTGACCTCATTGGAAAAAGGCTATTTATACAATGGATGTCCTTTATATTAATGAAATCACAGGTCTGGCCTTTATCTTTATGTTCAAGGAACACTCATTATAACAAGAATTCTTAGTGTTTTACTCCAAAGGAAAAGATAATATAAAAACCTTGATAAGAGAAATGCTATAGGCTGATGAGAGATGAGATGGGAGTGGGGGGAGGAGAGAGCTTTCTTCTGACCCTCAGCCCATCTGCCCACTCTCCTTAGTGAATCCTAGAGTAAATCCTGGCCCCTTTGTCTCCATCCTAGGAGCTAATTGTAGGCAGAGAAAGAAAGGTGCTTAAGGAGCAACTCCTCCAGCTGGACTTATTAATATTCCGCTCTCCTTCCCTAGCTTCTACAGTCTGGGCTTTCTAGCTTAGGAGCCAAGTTTGAAGGGATTGGCAAGCAGTCAGAGCTAAGGAAGCTAGCCGAAAGGCAGATACAATTACCAGACTAACTAGAAGGTGATGCGGGTGTAGCCCCCTTTAAGATTCCTTGTATCTTTGATTTACAAGATCTATATCTGAGCCAGTTTGGGCTGTATCCAGCCCCCAACTGGCTTGAGTTTTCAGCCCCCATTCTAATGATCTGAAATTCCTTTTTGGGGAGAGACAGGAGATAACAACAGATAATTCCTGTCTTATTTACAAATACCTCCAGAACCTCTTGGATAACATCTCTGTGCAAACAGTGTTTTGATGACTCTAGTTATGTATAAAAGGAAGGTGAAAAATGGAATCTTTGCACTTGGTTCATACCAGCCTAGTGCCCGCCAACTGACATCCCTTTAACCTTGCTTCCAAACCTTGCAATAAACCTCTTTTTACCCATCTAGGTTTTCGGGCCTGTAAATTCATTTACAGGGGACTCTCGCCGCCATTAGACCTGATTTAACTTTGTATCCTTGCGCCGAATCCTAAGGGGTTGCAGCGGAGCTCCATGTGACTCCCTGTACCCCAATCCTGCCACTAGACCTCAGTTAATGCTATTGAGGTATATACTTTACTATTAGGTATTTACCTCAATTATTTGGTTTCCTGTTACCTCATCATGTTACCTCATCATTTTGGTTCCCTGACAAAAGTCCTTGAAAACTAGACATAATTTGGGTACCAAACGGAACTCTGGAAAAGGTTAAAAGATTTTTTTCTTTTCCTATTTTGCAGTGGACATCCAAGCCCCTTCAGGCCTGGATCGTCATTAGAGCTCTACACTTGGGCACAATTCTTTACAAGAAAGGGTCTCCTTTTGTCTCGCTCTCTTGTCTCTTGAGATAAAGAGAGAGGCTGCAAGAATTTGAAAAACTAAAAGCTTTTACCTATCCACTATCTAGACACACCTCTGACTTTAAAACTCTTCCTTTGCAGATGCTGGGTTTGGAGAAGGCTGCAGAGACAAAAGACCTTCTTTTGCATCTCAAGGCATTCCTAATCCTTTTTTTTTCTTTCCCCAGAAAGCTGGCCCTCAGGCCAGGCCTCTGCCTCCAGAGGAATCATCTCTTTTTCTCCCTCCCCCCAACCACATGGCAGTTCTGAGGACCCCACCCCTCTTGGGAATCCCAGACCGCCACTCCCTTGATCTGTTCTGGGGAGAAATTTGTGTTTGAGCCCCTCTCAAACCCATCTGCAAGGTCAGGCTAGCCACGAGGAGATGGTCACTGAATTGGGGTGTGCATGGAGACATGTCTCTGCCCAGGATGCTGCTTCCCCCAGGACAGGGGCAAGCGGTCTCCCCTTCAGCTCTTGCCCTCCCAGCCAGATCTGGAGGACAAGGACGAGCTGCCTCAAGTTCCAGCGTGAAATAAACAGAGAAGCCCTGGCTATTCGGGACCCAATGCACCGGGTAAGATGGCTTTCTCCCCTACCCTCGCTCTGGCCTTTCCTCCCCCTCCCTTATGGAGTGGGGAGTACAGAACTCAAGGCCTTTTCCAGACCTCTCCCATATGGCTTAGCAACTTGCCATTTAAATGCTCCCATCCTGTCCCCTTCTTGGGGTACAGTAGGGAGAATGAAGACTCAATCTTTTCAAACTTTTCATTTAACTTTTAAAATGGTATTTTGCCACCTGCTCCTGGAGAGATAAATAGCCTAACTATTTCCTGGAACTCAGCTATATCTCTCTCACTCTCCTATTTTTTGGATTGGCATTATATGCCCATGTTAACAATTTTTTTCTAATCCAGACCGGAAAAAAGAAATGTTAGCTGGGGAATAAAATTCCAAATGAAGGCAAATTAAACCTTTAGGAAAGAAGTCTGTCTTTCTGTTGTCTTTTTCTCAAGCTCTCTCTAGATTTGTTCTCTGTTCTATACCTGGTCCCTGTTAGCTTAGGAGTCCAAAAGGCCTATAGAGAATACATATGCTGTCTAGAGTTAGGCAAGGAGCAATAGAGAACACCTTTCGCTATCCTGCCCTATTCAGTGGCCCTCTCACGAGGTTTTCACTGAAGCAAGCCCAACATAGCACCTTTCTATGGCGGGGTGCAATTCAAAAAACTTGGGACATAGTGGCCTTGAATTGTGGGAGCTTAGAGCTCTGAGGATCGTTGACTTTGGGACGCCGAGTACAAACGAATCCCTATTTTGGACAAATATTTCTCCTGTACAGATTGTAGAATCTGACAGAGACGTCTGATCAGGTTGAGCTATAGAAATGGAACATTTTCGGGATTGTGGCTATTGTGGGTGAGCTTCCCTCCTCCACACTTAGAGAGTCTCCTTTAAGATGCAGAGACACATTGGGTTTGAGAAAAGTGCCTCAAGCTTCAACACTTGAACTCTGAATAGATTAGCTGAATTCTTACCCCTCTCCACCCAACTCTCTGGCAAGTCCATTCTTAAAAAAGCAGTTTCTTTTCTCTCTCAAACTCTGGGACTGATTTTATTTGTTAATCCACCCCTGCTGGAAATGTGTGAGTTTTATGGAATTTTTCACTAAAAAGTGTGAATCTTAAAAGTTTTGAAGAACAAAGAAAAGAGGAATGCAAGTTTGCATTAAGGAAAAGAGGAATGCAAGTTTGCATTAAGGAAAAGAGGTGGGGGAGGGAGGAATGGAAATCTATTGTCTTTAAAGGCAAAGATTTTACTCACTCACCCCCCCACCCCCACTGCTTTTGCTATTCTAGCAGTGGAACCTCTAGGAAAGTTGTTGAAGGTTGTTTAAGCTATGTTGCAAGAAGGTTGTTTAAGGTATGTTGCAAGGAGGAAAGAGGAAAGTTTTTAAGGGAATGTTTTTGAATGGGGGAAGGATGAGCACATGGAAGGGTGAGCACATGGAATACTTTCCTATCTCCCCTTCCCCCCAGATGTTTCCTGCCGTTTTTTTTCAAAAGGTGATTTAAGGAGAAAGACTCAAATTTAGGTTAATTGATTGAATAGCTGTTTCTTGTTACAAAATGGGTTTTATTGTTTGAGGAATATGGTCATAAATGTGAAAAGTTTAATTGCTATTTTAAGAACTTCTTGAATTCTTGTATGTGGTATTTGGACATTCTGTATAAGTTTAAAATAGAAGTTTAAAGATTGTATTGGGTCATTCTGAGATTATTTAAAGAGCCTCAAAAATAATAGTTTTTTTTCTTTGTCCTTTTGAAAGTGTTTCTGTTAAGGACAATAGGCAATTTGGGATATTTTTCCATGTAATGGGTATTTTAAAAGCAAAATGCTCATTCATGAAACATCTATTTGAATATGATAGTTGTTTAAGTTGTGAACTTATTGAGACAAATTCCTGTTATCAATATAAGGTTATGATAAATATTTGTTTAGAATTTATCAGAAATCTGATTAATGGAATCTGTTAGTGGAAAAAAATTTTCTTGAGCTTAAAGTTAATTAGTTAATTAGTTAATGCTTTTGGGGAGTTTTAAAGCTCTACCCTCTGGTAGTTAATGGGACAATTGATTGGAAGTTGAGTTTTAACTGCTCATGTTATAGTTATGTTGCATTTTTTTCCTCCTGTAACTGACTTTTATGAACAGAGCAATGGTTAATAGAATTGTTAATGCAATTCAATTATGTCATACCTTGCTATTTTCAGTTTTATTATATGTAATCATTGTATCCTAAATGCTTGGGCAAATAAGCATTTATCCTGGTCATCTGTCTGCTACTGTTAGAAAACACAAATGTTTTGTTTTAAGATTTTTAATCATTTTTTCACATAGGAAGCTGCTGGCCAATCTGTTTTGGCCTCTTCACATTTTTGCAGCAGTCCCGTGGACTAGTCTTTATATCACAGGCTGTTCTAACCTTTATTTGTTAGATTTATGTTTTTGTTCTAGATTTTGAGTCATTTTACAGATATTGACTTGCTTCTGGGACCTAGATCAGCTTTGATATCAGCACAGCAGACCCATCCCATGGAATGAGAGACTCCAACCATTTCTCAGACTGCAGCAGTTTTAGAAGAGACCATGGACTAGACTCTGCTTTTAGGGAACTTTGGACTGCTGTGGAGGACTTTAGGAATGGTTGATGAATGACTATTAAACCTTGTCTGAATTATTTAAGATTTCGGATGAGAGTTGTTAAAACAGTAATCATTATTGTTATCCTAAGACAGTGGGGGAAATTAGCTTTGGATTTCTCAGCATTTTCTCCTACTTCTCTTTAATAGATGGACATTCTATCAGCAGCCCACAGAGGGGATCTGATATATTTGCCCATTTCCAAGTGTCACCATCTCTACCCTGGATGACACCCCACTTTTAATCTGCTCCCTAAATCTGTTTTCTCTAGGCTTCAAACCTTGGAATCTTGTCTGGCCCTTCAGCCTGGAGAACCTTGACTGGACAACTGACTGGGACACCCCCTAGATGCCCTGCTGCCATCCCCCACACCTCACGCCTCACCTCCTGGCATGAACCCCAAATATCTACGACCCTTGTCAGCTCGAAGCAGTTAAGAGGAGTTCAACGTCCCTTTTCCCACATGCATCTGGAGGTGACTGCTTGAGGGGGGAACAAGACAAGGGGACCCTGATACTCTGAAGATCCTTGGAGAAAAATCTTCCAACCCTGCCTCAAATAAGAGGCATTGCCCCAAAACTTTTTCTTAAAAGAATTTAAGATTTAACTGCTTGAGGGGGGTATGATGCGGGCATAGCCCCCTTTAAGATTCTTTGTACCTTTGCTTTATAAGATCTGTATCTGAGCCAATTTGGGCTGTATCCAGCCCCCAGCTGGCTTGAGTTTTCAGCCCCCATTCTAATGATCTGAAATTCCTTTTTGGGGAGAGACAGAAGAAGATAACAACAGAGAATTCCTGTCTCATTTACAACAACAAGAGAATTCCTGTCTTATTTATAACAATAGAGAATTCCTGTCTTATTTACAAATACCTCCAGAACCTCTTGGATAACATCTCTGTGCAAATAGTGTTTTGATGACTCTAGTTATGTATAAAAGGAAGGTGAAAAATGGAATCTTTGCACTTGGTTCATACCAGCCTAGTGCCCGCCAACTGACATCCCTTTAACCTTGCTTCCAAACCTTGCAATAAACCTCTTTTTACCCATCTAGGTTTTCGGGCCTGTAAATTCATTTACAGGGGACTCTCGCCACCATTAGACCTGATTTAACTTTGTATCCTTGCGCCGAATCCTAAGGGGTTGCAGTGGAGCTCCATGTGACTCCCTGTACCCCAATCCTGCCACTAGACCTCAGTTAATGCTATTGAGGTATATACTTTACTATTAGGTATTTACCTCAATTATTTGGTTCCCTGTTACCTCACCATGTTATCTCATCAGAAGAGACCTTAGAATAGAATACAAAATATTAGAGCTGAAAACCCTTCAGAATATTAGGGAGGAAAAGGTGTTAGAATATAGAATATTAGAACTTGTAGGAACCTTAGAGAGTCTAGTCTAATTCCTTAATTTTATAGATGATGGGAAAACTGAGGCCCAGAAAGTGAAAGGAACATATATGATAATAAAAAAAAACTAGAACTTGTGCCAAAGTCATTCTCTTAATGTAGCCCAGTAGACAGAGCACAGCCTGGGGTCAGGACGACCTGAGTTCAAATGCACATTTAGTAGCTGTAAGTCTGGGCAAGTTATTCAACCCTTATTTGTTTGGGTTTCCTCATCTGTATATATGAACATAATTATAGCATCTATCTCTCAAAGTTGTTGTGAGGGATATATGAGATTACATTTGTAAAGTATTTTATACAGTGCTTGGCACATGGTAAGGTATTTAATAAATAAACAGTTGTTTCCTCTCCTTTCTTATTGCTTATACACCAACTGACTATTGTTCTTCATCACTTGTCATCTACATTTGTTGCCTCACCTTCCCCATTACTTAACCATTTGCAATTTGACTTCTCACCCTGTCATTCAATTGAAACTGCTCTTTCCAAGATGAATGATGATGTTTCAATAGCAAGATAAGGGTTGAAAATTTAATTTTTTCAGAATGTGCACTCTCTCTCCTCTCTTCCCTGTTTTCTGACAGCATTTCCTTGAATTTTCTACCTGACACTGATGCTAAATGTGTGACCAAATTCTTCCTGGTCTTCAGTTTCTTCATCTTTAAATGTGAAGAGGTTGGACCAGATCACCTTTAAGCTTATTTCTAGCTCTAGCTTTGAGTCTCTAATTGAGCATTTCTTCTCAATATCCTTTGCTGGATCACCATTCCATTGGTGGTGTTGTTCAGTTGTGTCTGACTCTTTTTAATCCCATTTGGTTTTTTTGTTTTTTTGGGGTTTTTTTTGGCAAAGATAGTAGAATGGCTTGCAATTTCCTTCTCAATTCTTTTTACAGAGAAAGAAACTGAAGCACACAGTTTTCAGAGATGTTTAGAAGAATTATACATGTTTGACCTTATTAGAACCAGCTAGCATGTCCTGCCTTTCATCACGAGTGTCCGCCATCAACACCTATCAGGTCCAATTATCATCTTTGTGCAGAAAACTGAAATTTCCCTCTTCCAAGTTATCAATGATCTTAGTTGCCAAATTTAATGGTCTTTTGGGAGCCATAACTTTTCATCCTTCTTGACCTCTTAGTAGGATTTGACATTGATGGTCATCTCCAGGATTCAGTTTCTCCTGCTTAGGTTTTCATGACATTATTCTGTCATGATTTTCCTTCTTCCTTCCTGCCACTTCTTCATTCATGTCACTTCTACTAACTGGGGTGTTTTTTAAAGCTCTGTTCTGAACTCTTTTCACTTTTCCCTCTCTATTTATTATCTCACTTAATGAATTCATTATTATCTTCCAATTATTATGTATATGCATATGACATTCTCTCTCTGTTTCTGTCTCTGTCTGTCTATCTGTCTCTCTCTCGCTTTCTTACACACACACACACAATCTCTCCTGTGCCCTCCGTCTCACATCACCAATTGCTTTTTGGATATCTTGACCTGGATATCTCAAACTTAATATGTCCAGAACAGAATTTATCATCTCTCCCATTCTCCTGCTGCTGCCCCTTCTTCTAAACTTCCCTGTTTCTGTTGCTCAGATATTGAACTTCAGTATTACTCTTGACTGATCATTTACTATACACATCCAATTTATTGACAAATGTCATTTTTTCCTCCACATGTCTTGCATATGTCTGTTTTTTCCTACTCACACAACTACTACCTTGCCTCAAGTTTCCCTTTAGAAAAGGACCCATATTTGCAAAAATATTTGTAGTAGCCCTTTTTATAGAGGCAAGGAACTGGTTATTGAGTGGATGTCCATCAGTTGGGGAATAGTTAAATAAGTTATGGCATTTGAATATAATGGAATATTATTGTTCCATAAGAAATAATAAGCTGATTTCAGAAGAGTCTGGAAATTGATGCTGAATGAAGCAAGATGAATCAAGAGAACACTGTACATAGTAATAAGAAGACTGTGTGAGGCTCAATTGTGATGGATTTGGCTCTTTTCAATAATGAGGTAATTCAAGGTAATTCTGATAGACTTGTGATAGAAAGTACCATCCACAAACAGAGAGAGAACTATATAAACTGAATGTGGGTCAAAGCATAGTGTTTTCACCTTTTGTTTTTGTTGTTTGCTTGCTTTTTTTCTTGTTGTTTTTTCCCTTTTTGATATGATTTTTCTTGTGCAGCATGACAAATATGGAAATATGTTTAGAAGAATTATACATGTTTGACCTATATTAGAGTGCTTGCATCTTGGAGAGGGAAGAGAGGGGAGAGAGGAAGAAAAATTTGGAACACAAGGTTTTGCAGAGATGAATGTTGAAAACTATCTTTGCATATATATGGAAAAATAAAATATTATTGGAAAAAATGTCTCTTTCTACTCCTGTATATCTTCCATTTAGCTACAAGATACTTTTTCTAAAGCAGAGGTTCTCAGCATCTTTTGTTCTATGAACCAGTTTCAACACCACCACCAAAATGTGTTGTGAACCTCAAGGGTAATTTAATATACTATGTATAATATTCTCTTAAATGTACTTGTTAAGTGCTTATAATAACTGCAATGAAAATTTTTGCCCCCAAAAGATCCAAATTAAAGTTTATATTATATAATTATAACTATTAAGTATTAAATTTTATTTTACCTATAGTTATGAAATCTCTAAAATTTATTAAACCAATTACAAAATAATTATGAATATTTTATGTGAGACAATATGTAAGAATTAAAAGAAGCAAATCATCAAGACTTCCTAGGCTTACTATTATCTAAAAGACTTCATACTAATTTTTTATTTTACTAATTTTGTTAATTTAAAAACATAATTAAAAATTTACAACTTTGAAAATGTTTTAGAATAGAATAATAATAATATATAAATTTAATTTTAATGTTGTATTTTTTATTTGAACAAAAACTTGCATTACTGGCCCAATATTAGAACAAAAGTCTTAAGTCTGGTACTGCATGAAGGTTAATTCTATATTTTAATTTAAAATAAAAGCAAAGTGAAAATATTTGCTTACACAAATATGTGGTGAAAAATGGGGGGAGAATTTTATAAGCTTTCTTCCTCAGACATGGAAATTTACTTTTTATTGTTATCTATCTAACTAACTGATCAAAATAAATAGTTATGATATAAAGCATTTATTTTTCTAATGTCCAGTGAAAAGTCTTTGACAAAATGATAAACATACTTAGTATCTAATTGTATGTAATGCTTCATTGTGAACATTTACATATTAGCCAATTTTTGAGGAAAAGAATCTATTAACATATGACTATCTTCTCTTCTACCACTGATACACTGGTAACACCCTCACAGAAACTCCTCTGAATGACTGACTAGGGCTACCTACCAGTTCATCTGAAATTCTGCCAAAAGGAAGAATAGTTACATAAATGAGAATAAGTTAAAATTGGAAAATAGCCAATATAAGGTTTGTTTCTGCAGAATGTTTGTGGTGGTCCGTGATGGTTTCCATATGTGCATGCCAGCAGTTATAGATTTCAAATAGCTGGACATTTATGCTATAAGAACATAAACATTCCTAAATCTTCTTTACATAATTACATAGCTGATGAGGTTTTACAGCTCATGATCATTACAAGGTAACAGAAGAGAATGAGAGAGCTGCTCTGGAACATTTTACAGAACACAAATGAGGGAATGCATATGCATCTAGTCATCCATGGGAAACCACAAATGTACCTGAATATGGAACCATAGTGGAAGTCAAAATAAAATTTCATGATAAGATAGTGAACCTGCAAGAGCACATTGCCTTTCATTAGAAATGGTTGGAGTCTAATGTAAGAGATGCTCAAACACCAAAATCAAATCAGTGTATAAACAAAGCTATAATGCTATCAACACGTACGTGATTATTGTCAGGGGAAATATATATATGTGTATGTATACACATACATATATAAATATTAATATAACTGGGAAATTACTTATTATTTAAGGTACACATTAAATATTTTTTTTCCTGAGGCAATTGGAGTTAAATGACTTGCCCAGGGCCAAACAGCTAGGACATGTTAAGTGTCTGAGATCACATTTGAACTGGGATCCTCCTGACTTCAGGGCTGGTGCTCTATCCACTGCGCAACCTAGTTGCCCCTAAGAATTTTTTTGCATAAATTCTTTTGTGCTATAAAAATGAGCCCCTTGGGATCATCCTTATAAATCCCTATGGGATTCATAAACCACTAAATGAGAATAATAAATGCAATGAAAATTTTTGCCCCAAAAAGAGCCAAATTAAAGTTTACATTATATAATTATAACTATTAAGCATAAAACTTTATATTTTATATCACTCCAAATTCTAAATTTCTAAAATCTAAATTCTAAAGCATAGTACTCACTCAGCAAGCTTCAGTGTCTCCTTGTTACTTGCAGGACCAAATATAAAACTCCCATCTTTGACCATTAAAGTTTTCCATAACCTAGCCTCTTCCTACATTTTCATTCTTCTTACACTTGGATGCATATACTCTTTGATCCAGCTTTCATGCTCTCTCACTTCTACCTCCTAGTTTTCCTGGCTTCCTTCATGGCTATCCAACTTCCTGTAGGAGACCTATGCAATTTTCCCTAAGTGCTAATTCCTTCTCTTCTAAGATTACATCTCATCCATTCTATATCTATATTTATCTGAATCTCTGAGGGGAATACCCTCAAGATTTATTGTCAAAACAGAAACAATTACTATTTACATTCACTCTGAACCAATCTGGGCCCAAACAATGACCATATGGGGCTTGTCCAAAGGCCTCTTATGTGTGAATCAATGAGAGTGGTCATCAATTAATGATGAAGCTTTTGACCCTTCACCACAAGTTGAAATCAATCACTCCCTAGCTGATGTTCTTACTGAAGAAGAGGTTTTGAATGCCATTAGGCTACTTTAGTGTGGCAAAGCATCAGATGCTGATTCTATTCCAGCTGAGATTTGCAAGGTGGGGAGTCCATTGCTCATACAAAAGCTGACTGAAATTTTCCAGATTATATGGCAAGAGGAAGTTATGCTTCGGAAGTTCAAGGATAACTTCATTGTCCATCTCTATAAAGGTAAAGGGAATAAGATTGTCCTGTGACAATCTTGCTAACAAGTCCTCCTTAATAGGCTGACTCTACACCTAAAAAAAGGTCATCTACCTGAGAGCCAGTGTGGCTTCAGAAGGGGTCACTATATCAGTTGATATAGTGTTTACTACCTGACAACTCCTGGAAAAATTCCAGGAATAGAACAAAGGTCTGTAGACAACATTTGTAGATATGACCATGGCTTTTGATACTGTCAGTCAAGAGGATTTATGAAAAATTGCGTCAAAACTTGGTTGCCCAGAGAAGGTCATCAGCATGTCAATTTTATGATGGCATACTTGCCTGAGTTCTGGACAATGAGCAATGCTCTAGAACTTTTCTAGCTGTGTGCTTGCTCCCATGCTTTTTAGCTTGATGTTTTTAAAAAAAATTTATTTTATTTTATAATTATAACATTTTTTGACAGTACATATGCATAGGTAATTTTTTACAACATTATCCCTTGCACTCACTTCTGTTCCGAATTTTCCCTTCCTTCCCTCCACCCCCTCCCCCAGATGGCAGGCAGTCTTATATATAACATAATGTTTTATTTTTATTTTTTTTGATATTTTTTTCCTCTTTTTATTATTATTTATAATTTTTTCACAGTATATATGCATGAGTAATTTTTAAAAATATTATCCCTTGTATTCATTTTTCCAAATTATCCCCTCCCTCCCTCCACTCCCTCCCCCCGATGAGAGGCAATCCCCTACATTTTACATGTGTTACAGTATAACCTAGATACAACATATGTATGTAAATACCATTTTCTTGTTGCACATTAAGTATTAGATTCCGAAGGTATAAGTAACCCGGGTAGATAGACAGTAGTGCTAACAATTTACATTCACTTCCCAGTGTTTCTTCTCTGGGTGTAGTTGTTTCTGTCCATCATTGATCAACTGGAAGTGAGTTGGATCTTCTTTATGTTGAAGATATCCACTTCCATCAGAATACATCCTCATACAGCATTGAAGTATACAGCGATCTTCTGGTTCTTCATTTCACTCAGCATCAGTTGATGTAAGTCTCTCCAAGCCCCTCTGTATTCCTCCTGCTGGTCATTTCTTACAGAGCAACAATATTCCGTAACCTTCATATACCACAATTTACCCAACCATTCTCCAATTGATGGACATCCATTCATCTTCCAGTTTCTAGCTACAACAAAAAGAGCTGACAAACATTTTGGCACATACAGGTCCCTTTCCACTCTTTAGTATTTCTTTGGGATATAAGCCCAATAGCAGCAATGCTGGGTCAAAGGGTATGCACAGTTTGATAACTTTTTGGGCATAGTTCCAAATTACTCTCCAGAATGACTGGATTCTTTCACAACTCCACCAACAATGTATCAGTGTCCCAGTTTTTCCACATCCCCCCCAACATTCATCATTATTTGTTCCTGTCATCTTAGCCAATCTGACAGGTGTGTAGTGGTATCTCAGAGTTGTCTTAATTTGCATTTCTCTGATCAGTAGTGATTTGGAACACTCTTTCATATGAGTGGAAATAGTTTCAATTTCATCATCTGAGAATTGTCTGTTCATATCCTTTGACCATTTATCAATTGGAGAATGGCTTGATTTCTTATAAATTAGGGTCAGTTCTCTATATATTTTGGAAATGAGACCTTTGTCAGAACCTTTAGCTGTAAAAATATTTTCCCAATTTGTTACTTCCCTTCTAATCTTGTTTGCATTAGTTTTGTTTGTACAGAAACTTTTTAGTTTGATGTACCCTTTTTTGTCCTTTGTATCTAATCTCTTCCACTGATCTACCGGTCTATTTCTTAGCCAGTACCAAATGGTTTTGGTGACTGCTGCTATATAATATAGCTTTAGATCAGGTACACTTAGACCACCTTCCTCTGACTTTTTTTTCATTAGTTCCCTTGCAATTCTCGACCTTTTATTCTTCCATATGAATTTTGTTGTTATTTTTTCTAGGTCATTAAAATAGTTTCTTGGGAGTCTGATTGGTATAGCACTAAATAAATAGATTAGTTTGGGGAGTATTGTCATCTTTATTATATTCGCTGAGCCTGTCCAAGAGCACTGAATGTCTTTCCATTTATTTAAATCTGATTTTATTTTTGTGGCAAGTGTTTTGTAATTTTTCTCATATAATTCCTGACTATTCTTTGGTAGATGGATTCCCAAATACTTTATACTCTCAACATTTGTTTGGAATGGAATTTCTCTTTGTATCTCTTGCTGTTGCATTTTGTTGGTGATATATAAAAATGCTGAGGATTTATGTGGATTTATTTTGTATCCTGCCACTTTGCTGAAATTTTGAATTATTTCTAGTATCTTTTTAGCAGAGTCTTTGGGGTTCTCTAAGTATACCATCATGTCATCAGCAAAGAATGATAATTTGATTTCCTCATTTCCTACTCTAATTCCTTGAATCTCTTTCTTGGCTCTTATTGCCGAGGCTAGCGTTTCTAGTACTATATTGAATAGTAATGGTGATAGTGGGCAATCTTGTTTCACTCCTGATCTTACTGGGAAAGGTTGCAGTTTATTTCTATTGCATATTAATAGCATGATGTTTTAATAAGAGGTTGTCAAACACCTTCGATGAGGACAAATATGGAATCAAAGTCACCTTCCACAATAGTGGTAAAATCTTCAACTTGAAAAGTTTGTAGGACAAAACTAAAGTGGAAGGAGTGTTGGTGTATGATTTTTTGTTTGCAGATGATCGTGCACTCAGTGCAGCCTCCAAAGCAGAGATGCATATGGATTAATTTTCTGCTGCTTATGCCTAACAATTAACACCTAGAAAACACAGGTTCTCCATCAGTCAGCACTACACCATCCATATGAGGAACCATCAGTTACAGTAAATGGTGAAGTTTTAAATGCTGTGAATAAGTTCACTTACTTTGGCAAGTATACTTTCCAGGGATGTCCACATTGATAACAAGATTGACACATGCATTGTCAGAGATAACTTAATGTTTGAAAGGCTCTAAAGGAAAGGGTGGGAGAGGAGAGGTATTAGACAGACTACCAAACTGAAAGTCTACAGAGCTGTTGTGCTTATTGTTGTAAGCCCGTAAAACTTGAACATATACCAGTGCCATGGCAGGAAACTGAATCACTCCATTTGAATTGTCTTAGGAGGATTCTAAGTGGGATAAGATACCAGACACTCAAATCTTTTCTCAAACTAAACTGTCAAGCATTCCAATTCTACTGCAGAGAGCACAATTCCATTAGGCTGGCCATATTGTTTGAATGTCAAATGTACTTGCCAAAAAAAAAAAAATTATGGAGAACTCACCCAGGAGAAGCACTCACAAGATGGTCAGAAAAAGTGATACAGGACACTCAAGATATCTCTTAAGAACTTTAGAATTGATGATGGATGTGGCTCTCTTCAACCTTGAGATGATTCAAATCAGTCCCAGTTGTTCAGTGATGAAGAGAGCCATCTTCATGGGAAGCATGGGAACAGACTATGGAACTCAACATAGCATTCTCACTCTGTTGTTATTTGCTTACATTTTGTTTTCTTTCTCAGTTTTCCTATTTCTTCCTTTTTGATCTGATTTTTCTTGTGCAGCAAGATAACTGTATAAAGATGTATACACATACTGGATCTAACATGTATTTCAACATATTTAACATATATTGGACTACCTGCCAACTAGGAGAGGAGGTGAGGGAAAGGAGGGGAAAATTTGGAACAAAAGGTTTTGCAAGAGTGAATGTTGGAAAAATTACCCATGCATATGTTTTGTAAATAAAAATCCTTAATTAAAAAAAAGAATTTTAGAATCATTGTATGACATGGGAGACGTTGGCATAGGACTGCCCATCATGGCATGCTCTCATCAGAGAAGGTGCTATGTCTATAAGTAAACAGAACTGAATTAGCCCAGAGGAAACACAAAATACACAAAATACCCCAAATGTTCACGTGGATTATTTGTGTCCAACCTATAGCAGAGCATTCCAAGTTCATATTAACTTATTTAATCAGCCACAGTCAGACACACTGGAACTCAACTCTACTATAGTAATGTCATTTATCAGAAATGTAAGTTCTTTGGGTAGAGCCCTGTAGATAAAGTTATGATGCCCTATGTGGAAAAGGAAGGGAAGAGGAAGGGAAAAGGAAGGGGAAAGGGAAACGGACAAGGAAAGGGAAAGGGGGAGGAGAGGGAAGGGAAAGGAAGGGGAGGAGAGGGAACAAAGGGGAGGGGAGAGAAGGGGAAGGAAAGGGAAATAAAAAGGAAGGGCAGGGAAGGGAAAGAAAGGGGAAGGGAAGGGAGGGGAGGAGACAAGTTATGTTGCTCAACTGGCCAGTTCTAGTTGGTTCTCCAGTGGGACAGCTCCCACTCCTACTCAAGAGGTTGTTGTTTGTTCTTCCTTCTCAAAGAGGACCATGACTTCAGGGAAGCAATGTCATGACAGATAAGTGAATTGGATTTAAATGAGAGAGGGTTGTGCAAAGTCAACTCTATCCTCACTCTATCCTCTGGAGTCATCTAGATTAAGTGGCAAATGTTGTTATTGTTTTTTGACTAGGTAAGAGAGGTCATTCTTTGCCTCAATTTCTCTTTAGCCTTAATCACTGATTGGTGTGGCTTTAGTCAGACTGAGACCCATTAAAGGGCTTAACTTAAAATGGCCACTGTATCCAAGGCCATCTCCAGTCATCCTGAACTATATCTTGCCACTGAACCCAGATGACATTGGGAGGGAAAGTGAGGCTGGTGACCTTGCCCAGCCCTACCTGCTTCAAATCTAACTCACTTGCATGTCATAGTATCTCCCTGATATCATGTTCCTCTTTGAGAAGGAAGGACAAACAACAACAACAACATATCTCCTTTACTAGAATGTAAGCTTCTTGAGGTCAGGGATTATTTTGTGCCTTTCCTTTTCCCTCCAGTACTTAACATAGTACTTGGCAATGTTGTTCAGTTGTTTCAGTCGTGTCTGACTCTTCCTGACTTTATTTGGGAGTTTCTTGGCAAAGGTACTAGAATGGTTCACAATTTCCTTTTACATCTCATTTTATAGATGCGGAAACTGAGGCAAACAGGATTAAGTGGCTTGTCCAGGGTCACACATCTGATAAGTATCTGAGGCCAGATTTTAATTCATGAAGTTGAATCTTCCTGACTCTGGGTTCAGCATTCTATCCATTGCACTACTTAGCTACCCTATCTGGCAACAGTAAGTGCTTAATAAATGCTTGTTGGATGTTTGATTAATGATTTCTAGATCTATATATCCTATTCTAATCTCTCTCCTAAACTCTACTCCTATATCATAAGTATCTGCTGAGCATCTCAAATTAGATGTCCTATAATCAATATGTCTAAAATAGAACTTATCTTCTTCCTAAATCTTCCCTTTTCTAAAGTTTTCTGTTTCTATTGCAAGAATCATAAAGAATTACAACTATCTTGATTTGTCTCTTCTTATATCATCTCTATTGAATCAGTTGCTAAGAACTGTTGATTATATTTTCACATCTCTTTTACTCATTGATTTTTCTTAATTTAAATAGCCACTATTCTAATCTAGTCCTCTATAATATTTTATCTGGACCATTTCAATGTCCCTTAATTGATTTCCCAGCTTCTTGTTATTTTCTTCTCAGATCCATGCTCCACAATACTCTTCCTAAAGCAAAATTTTACTCCAACACTCTGCTAAAAGAATCATCAATAGTTCCCCATTTGCCTCTAGGCCCAAGCACAAACCCTTTAGCTTGGCATTGACAACCCTTCACAAATCAGCTTGTTTGTAGACTTTGGTCATATTATACTCCTTATATGTGCCAGCTAAACTAAACTAGTCTATTTATTCTTCAAACTCAGCATTCTAGTTCCAACTTCAGTGTCTTTCATAGCCTATTCTCCCCATCCCCATTCCTGGAATACACTCTCTCCTCACATCTTGTTAAAATTCTTGGCTTCCTTCAAGGCTCTGCTCATGTGCTATTTCCAACAGGAAACTTTTCCTGGTGTCTCTGGCACTTTTTCCCTCTGCAAATTGCTTTGCATTCAGCTATCTGTCTCTTACTCTTTAGTAAGCTTCTTGAATGCAGAGATTGTTCTTCTTTCTTTTCTTCTTCTTCTTCTTCTTCTTCTTCTTCTTCTTCTTCTTCTTCTTCTTCTTCTTCTTCTTCTTCTTCTTCTTCTTCTTCTTCTTCTTCTTCTTCTTCTTCTTCTTCTTCTTCTTCTTCTTCTTCTTCTTCTTCTTCTTCTTCTTCTTCTTCTTCTTCTTCTTCTTCTTCTTCTTCTTCTTCTTCTTCTTCTTCTTCTTCTTCTTCTTCTTCTTCTTCTTCTTCTTCTTCTTCTTCTTCTTCTTCTTCTGCCTTTGAATCCTTTAGAGCTAGCACACTTCCTTTCCCCCATCATTATTTTTAATAGTATTTTATTTTTATAAATATATATAAAGATAATTTTCAACACTTACTTTTGTAAAACTTTGTGTTCTAAAATTTTCTCCCTCTTTCCCTTACCCCATTCCCTGCCCTGATACAACAAGCAATCTGATATTGGTTAAATATGTGCAATTTATTTTAACATATTTCCATATTTGTCATGTTGTACAAGAAAAATCACACCAAAAGAAGAAAACAACATGAGAAAGAAAAAACAAACAATAGTTCAGTCATTCCCCAACTGGTGGGCATCCACTCAATTTCCAGTTCTTTGCCACTACAAAAAGAGATCTACAGCAATTCCTTAAAAGATATAGTATTTAATGTTTAATATAGTCCCAGAATTGAGAAAGCCCATTTGCCATCCATGAATGTAAGAAGTATTTGACTACTCAAAGCAAAAATCTCCTCCAGTAAAAATCTCTGAGCATGAAAAACATTTTAAAAACTCTATTAACAGGCCTAATCTCAAACAGCATAATTATTCTTAAAATGGTTAATACATTGAAGCTCTACAAAGACATAGACATCAAAGAGTACTATACCTGGAATATTTTATTGAAAGCAAAATTTTAAGTTGTATCATTTCTAGATCAAACCCTGTTCTTAACAATATTAAAAAAGAGTTAGAGAAAGGGTCCTTTGTAAACCAGCAAGAAAATGTTTTTGATGTTCCTATAAAAATGAAAGATAGGTGAATGAGCCAGGTAACTGACAAGACATAATTTTTGTACTTTAGGCTTGGTTTTAGTCAGTAAATGAAGGGAGAAAGTTTATAGAATTAGGGACTCTTTAGTTAGCAATAGTAAGGGCTATAGGGAAAAGAAAAGAACACAGATATAGAAATCAGGACATTCGTTTTAGTCAGCATTGTACTGGTAAATATTTAGCAACTGGCTCTCTGAAAAAACTATATATAGGACACACTTTTAAGCTTAGTTTGCATTTTTTTTGAGGCAATTGGGGTTAAGTGACTTGCCTAAGGTCACATAGCTAATAAGTGTCTAAGACTGGATTTGAACTCAGATCCTCCTGTCTCCAGGGTTAGTACTTTATCCACGGTACCATTTATCTGCCCCCTTAGAATGCATTCTTAACATTCTTTGCCATAATTTTCTAGCCTAGACTATCAACAAAGCAATATGTAGCCTGAGTCCCAAAGTTCATTGGTATAGGAGTCTCTCCTTTTTGGTGAAGATCAATGACCCATGACTAGAGGAGAAGAATGGAGTTGGCAGCAGAATGATCAAGCTTCTGGTCATAATTTCTTGCTTTTCTTCTTGACAGGAACTAAAGTCATCCTTGTAGAAGGGTGAAAGAACAAGATACTAAATATATTTATTTTGTCTCACATTGACTCCCATTGAACCATTCAATAGCACTTTTATATTATATATGCTGCGATAGCCCACACTATACATAAATCAAGCCCTGATTTGTAAGGTTTGATAATTTCTGAGATGGAAATGCTGAAAATTTAGGAGTCAGCTCTTGAGATGTCTCCCGCACATCCTTAGGTCACTATGACCTTGTACAAAATCACTTCGTGTTTCTGGACCACATTTTCCTCATGTGTAGGAAGAAGCTGCTTAACTAGATTATCTCTTAAGGTTCTAATTAAAAAAAGTCTGTGTTCTAAAGGTCTCTTTCAGTTTGAACATCTCAGAAGTCTATGTTATTTGACCAGACTGACATTTCAGTAGTTTGCATTCTAAGGTCTCTTCCTATTCTAATATTCTGTAGTTTTAAGTATAGTAAAAAAAATAGGAATGGCAAATGAAAAAGTTACAGTCTATAGAGAAGACATATATATATATATATGATTCGTAAAATGTACTGATGTATCATATACTTGTGTTACTAAATACATCTCAATTAGTACTAATCCCAATATCCAGAAGAGTAAAGAACTATGAAGATGATGATGTATCAGTAGAATCATTGATGAATCATGGGATGGGTTGGGAATATTATTTTGTGTTTATCAACTTCTATAGTTTCTGTGTATAGTTTTTTGAGCCTATGAAAAAACTATATGAAATTTTAATCTTAGGACATCATTTCACAATGCTTAGGTGGGTACAAGGAATCCCTAACTAGATTCCTACAAATACTGGAAATATTAGTAATAGTAATAATAATTATGACAACAATAACACATTTAGATAGAACTATACAGTTTACAAAGAACTTTACATTCATGGATTGCCTTATTTTATTCTTGCAGTGACAAATACTGTCCTCCTTCAAAATTGAAATGGAAGCTCAGTGATTTGCGGTGGCCTATCCAAGGTTGTAGCTAGTAAGTAGCAGAAGTAGGACTAATATCTGGGTATTATGATTCCTAATCCATGATCTTTCTGCCACAAGGCATTGTCTCTTTAAAGATACTTTGATGCACTGAAAGCTCTTTCATGGAGGGCACATAAATATGGATCTTAAAAATTTTACTTCTTCAGTGGAGGGTATTGAATATGCCCTTTGAGGGGGCCGGAATAGCTATTTTGTTCAATGACATATCTGAAAAGTTCATGTAATAAGAACTCTACTTTGCTCTGCTTTATATAAGAAATCTTATTAAGATTGGATTTTTAATTAAAATTGACATTTCAACAAATGCCAGACTATCCTGTTTTGATGAAAAGCCTTGTGATGGAATGGGTGACCCTTTGGGCCAACAACTTGAAGGCCATCAAATTAGCATCTGGAAGCCAATTTCTTTCCAGCTCTAATAGTGCCTCAATAGCAATCAGGTAGGAGTTAGGCAAAGATAATATGCTCTTTTTAGTGAAGTTATCAGAGGAAAAAAAAGCAGTAATGGAACTAAGCACTTGACATCATAGTATAATAGGCAGAGCACTAGACTGGAAATCAGGTGAACTGGATTGAAGTTTCACATCAGGTACTATGGGCAAGGTGTTTCACTTTTCTGGGTTCTATTTTTCCCCTCTAGAAAGCCTTTATATGACCTGTAAGTTCTTTATGTCATAAATAGACCCCCTTGCTTACAGTTTAGGGAGCAGAGCAATAAAATACTCAAAGAACAAGTAAAACAAGCCATAGCATGGGGAAGCATAGGAGTGGCCCATGAAAAAGAAAAGTGTCTATAAGGCCAGTTGATCTCTTGAATAGGAGTTATTTCCCAGAGGTATCTATAAATATAGAAAATTATATAATCATGCTGGGTTCACAAATGGTCTACCAGTGTCTTGGGGGCAATTTTCTCAGTTCTAGGAGAAGGGACACACTTCCTGATGTTCTAGTCTGTTATTGAGCTTTAAACAGAGTAGATTATCTTTAGACAATTTTGTACCTTGCATAAGAACTGGAGTAGAGGAAAATGAAACACAAATGGGAAGCTATTTACACAGAAGTGGAATTTTCTTTTAAAATAACATTACTCAGGGCAGCTGAGTAGCACAGCGGATAAAGCACCAGCCCTGAAGCCAGGAGGACCTGAGTTCAAATTTGACCTCAATCACTTAATACTTTCTAACTGTGTGACCCTGGGCAAGTCACTTAACTCCAATTGCTTCTGAAAAAAACCAAAAAAACAAACTACAGCAACAACAAAATTACTCACCTCAAGAGAGGGAATATAAGCCCCCCCACACCTATCCAAACCCACTCTTAGCAATACTTAAATTTCTGCCATTGCATGTTATAAGGTCCATTTCAATTCTGATTCTATGATTCCATAACATGCCCTGTATGTATGAGCATGGTTGTAATAATGGTAGTAATAAAATTTCTATGTTGTTTAAAGTTTGAAAAGCACTTTATAAATACCATCTTTTTTTATCCTTACAACCACCTTAGGAGTTATTTCTCATTATTATCCCCATTTTACAAATATGGAAACTGAGACAAAAGGAGGCTAGTCTCACACAACTAGTGAGCATCTGATGCTGGATTTGAATTTATATCTTCCTGATTCTGGGTCTAATGCTCTATTCATTGTGCTACTATATGTATAAGCATGAGAATATATAACTGTAAGAAAGTAATGAAGTTTATTACCTGAAAGTCCCTACTGCAATAATTTTATCTACTTATATACTTCTATTAACTACATAGATTAGATATAGAAAAAATGCTCTAAAGGTCTTATGAGTGTTATTTTTTTCCTTGCAGCAAATTAGTCATCATTTAATTACAGCGAAACCTACAGACTGAAAGATTAAGTGACTTATTGAAAAAAATAATTTGGCATAAATTATTTGTCCATCTGACCATGGAAATAGACTATATGATGCCCAAATTATTTTATATCAGAGACTAAGGCCAATCCTACTTCAAGGCAAACTAGACCGAGTAGATTTCTTAGTCACCAATTGGGGGAAAGCCTCTTAAATTATTCCCATTACTCATCTTCCTATCTCCCAGTTTAAATACCCTTCTAGCTTCCTCTTTCCATCCTACTTCATTCGCTCAATGAATGCTCTGCCACTATTTAAGAGACCTTGACCAAATGAAAAACTTTCTTTATATGGACCTGGGTTTACACCTCTACAAAATAAGAGATTATATTAGATGAGTTCTAGATCCCTCTCAATTTTGACATTTTATTTGCTATAAGATCATTTAGTCCAACACTCATTTTGCAGACAATAAAATTAAAAATGGAAGAGGTTAAATGACTTGGTTAAAGTAACAAAGACAGTATTCAGCAGAGATAGAGATTAAACTAAGGTCCTATAATTTCAAATCCTATCTTTTTCTCACTAAACTACACATCAAGTGAAGATTTCTTTTTGCCAGTCCTTAATGATAAAAGACAAAATCCTACAGCCAAAATTGTTAAGACTGGTTATGCATTTTAAGTCCAATGTCTTAAGGTACTTAAGGTACTTCCAGTTCTGGAATTCTGTGTTCTAAGATCAGTTCTAGTTCTGCTATTCTATGGAAGATTAAAGAAATACCTTGTCCTCCTCATTTTTTCCCTTCCTATCTCTACTTTCTTCTTCACTTCTTCCCCCATCCTCTTTACCTTTTTCTCAATTAGGGTCTTTACAAATTGAACTCAAATAACAACAATGAAGTCAAAAGTCATCTTGCCAAACGTATCTTATCCTTCCTCTCATTTCCTTGCAACTTTCTACTTTTTATTTTCAAATTATAATGATTCTAATGGCTCATATTGAAGCTATTATTATTGATAACTGGAAGTTCAGAGCATTAAGTAATATGTCCAGAGTCATATAGCTAGATATTGTAGGAACTAGATCTTAAACCTAAATCTTCTGAGACTACTGCTCATTCCATCTCCCTACAATGCTCTCCATCCCTTCGCCAATAATCCTAAAATCCTTCCTAAAAGCAGATTAGCCTAGACTCTTCCTCTCCATGAAGATTGTAGAGTTAGTTCGTGGATACTTCATTAACTAATGATAATGAGTCATTGTACTGGCCTTAGGGGCCTTATAAATAGTACAATATCAATGTCTAGAGATACAAGGAATATACAGAATTTCAATGAGGCTGGAACCTCACTGCTACTTGCACCAGAAAAAATGTCACAGGTAATCATTGTCTCTTCTAGCTTCAGCTCCTTGGGCTACAAAAATGTATAGCAAGTCTTAACAATTTTGGCAGTTGGTTTTTGTCTTTCATCAGTAAGGATTGGCAAATAGAAATCTTCATCTGATACACAAGAGACAATTATCTAGGAGGGTGGGCTATTTGGCTTCCTGTAGTTATACAATGTGTGAAGAGAAGACTAGTGTTTGGAATGGATGAGATAGGAGTTCTGCTGTCTTTTGACTTGGTCAGTTTATGAAGGACATTGATAAACTAGTATATATCCAGAAGAAGAAACTAGGATGGAGAGAGACAACGACATATTTAAAGGACCTGGAGATATTTCACTTGTAGAAAAGGAAAACAAACATGACCACTTTCTTTAAATACTTAGAGGGCTATTCTAGAGAAGTTCAGTTTTCTTTACTTGGTCTCATAAGATAAGACAACAGGGCCTAGAAGTGTAGATGATACAGGAAGGCAGATTTTGACTTGGTATAAGAAAGAATTTAGTACCAATGAAAACCAGCTGTTCAATAGTAGAATGGTCTTCTTCAGGAAGAGATAAATTTCCTATAAATGGACGTCTTTAAGAAGAAGCCTTCAGAGATGATGACTTAGAAATATAGATTACATAACATCTAACATTTTATAGTTCTGTGATTTGTGAGGTTTGATTTAAAATGATTACACAATGTTTTCACATCATGTATCAGTAGTCAAATCTGCTATTTCTTCATTGAGTTTCATGACTCAAAGCTCCAATTTCTTACAATTGTTCTTATTTCACTCTTGGTTCTTTCTCTTTTAGAACTTGTACTAAATTACAATCATCTATGTGTATAACTTTTGGGGTGTACCCTCAACACCCACCCATTGATGCAGATCTGCAACTCATTTGGAATTCATAATCCTTAGAAAGGGTGAGAATCTGAGAGATTCAGAGATTTGCCAGTAGTTACACAGTTTTGTATGTGTCAAAGATAGCACTTGAATCCAGATCTTCCTGATGATAAGAATCCACTTGGCTATGTTGCCTCAGAACTTGGTCATTACACAGATAAAAATTTCCTTCTCACTTAAAATGAATGCATATGCAATTTTGGCTTATAAATGTTCTCTCCTTTACAGATGACATGATGGTATACTTAGAGAACCCCAAAGACTCTGCCAAAAAGCTATTAGAAATAATTCAGAATTTTAGCAAAGTGGCAGGATACAAAATAAATCCACATAAATCCTCAGCATTTTTATATATCACCAACAAAATGCAACAGCAAGAGATGCAAAGAGAAATTCCATTCCAAACAAATGTTGAGAGTATAAAGTATTTGGGAATCCATCTACCAAAGAAAAGTCAGGAATTATATGAGAAAAATTACAAAACACTTGCCACAAAAATAAAGTCAGATTTAAATAAATGGAAAGACATTCAGTGCTCTTGGATAGGCTGAGCGAATATAATAAAGATGACAATACTCCCCAAACTAATCTATTTATTTAGTGCTATACCAATCAGACTCCCAAGAAACTATTTTAATGACCTAGAAAAAATAACAACAAAATTCATATGGAAGAATAAAAGGTCGAGAATTGCAAGGGAACTAATGAAAAAAAAGTCAGAGGAAGGTGGTCTAAGTGTACCTGATCTAAAGCTATATTATAAAGCAGCAGTCACCAAAACCATTTGGTATTGGCTAAGAAATAGAACTGGTAGATCAGTGGAACAGATTAGGTACAAAGGACAAAAAAGGGTACAACTATAGCAATCTAATCTTTGACAAACCCAAAGATACCAACATTAGTGATAAAAATTATTTGGAAAAAACTGTTGGGAAAACTGGAAATTAGTATGGCAGAAATTAGATATGGATCCACACTTAACACCATATACTAAGATAAGATCAAAATGGGTCCATGATTTAGGCATAAAGAGGGAGATAATAAATAGATTAGAGGAACAGAGGATAATCTACCTCTCAGACCTGTGAAGGAGGAAGGAATTTATGACCAGAGGAGAACTAGAGATCATTATTGATCACAAAATAGAAGATTTTGATTACATCAAACTAAAAAGTTTCTGTACAAATAATACTAATGCAAACAAGATTAGAAGGGAAGTAACAAATTGGGAAAATATTTTTACAGCTAAAGGTTCTGCTAAAGGTCTCATTTCCAAAATATATAGAGAACTGACCCTAATTTATAAGAAACCGAACCATTCTCCAATTGATAAATGGTCAAAGGATATGAACAGACAATTCTCAGATGATGAAATTGAAACTATATCCACTCATATGAAAAAGTGTTCCTAATCACTACTGATCAGAGAAATGCAAATTAAGACAACTCTGAGATATCATTACACACCTGTCAGATTGGCTAAGATGACAGGAACAAATAATGATGAATGTTGGAGGGGATGTGGGAAAACTGGGACACTGATACATTGCTGGTGGAGTTGTGAAAGAATCCAGCCATTCTGGAGAGCAATTTGGAACTATGCCCAAAAAGTTATCAAACTGTGCATACCCTTTGACCCAGCCGTACTGGGCTTATATCCCAAAGAAATACTAAAGAGTGGAAAGGGACCTGTATGTGCCAAAATGTTTGTGGCAGCCCGTTTTGTTGTAGCTAGAAACTGGAAGTTGAATGGATGTCCATCAATTGGAGAATGGTTGGGTAAATTGTGGTATATGAAGGTTATGGAATATTATTGCTCTGTAAGAAATGACCAGCAGGAGGAATACAGAGAGGCTTGGAGAGACTTACATCAACTGATGCTAAGTGAAATGAGCAGAACCAGAAGATCACTATACACTTCAACAACAATACTGTATGAGGATGTATTCTGATGGAAGTGGAAATCTTCAACATAAAGAAGATCCAACTCACTTCCAGTTGATCAATGATGGACAGAAATAACTACACCCAGAGAAGGAACACTGGGAAGTGGATGTAAATTGTTAGCACTACTGTCTATCTACCCGGGTTACTTATACCTTCGCAATCTAATACTTAATGTGCAACAAGAAAATGGTATTTACACACATATATTGTATCTAGGTTATATTGTAACACATGTAAAATGTATGAGATTGCCTGTCATCGGGGGGAGAGAGGGGAGGGAGGGGGGGATAATTTGGAAAAATGAATACAAGGGATAATATTATTTTTAAAAAATTAAAAAAAAAATAAAAAATAAATGTTCTCTCCATGTGTTAAAAAAAATACTGTCTCCTCCTTGAGTAAGTCTGGCTTCTTCATTGATTCTGATCACTGATTTGAAAAGTCAGGTCTAGATTTTCCCTAAACACTAGGATTTACCTGAACTGAACCATAGTTGATCTTTTTAAAAAGCTTTTCATTTTCAAAACATATGCATAGATAATTTTCAATATTCATTCTTGCAAAACCTTTTGTTCCAAATTTTCCCCTCCTTCTCCCCATCCCCTCTCCTACACAGCAAGTAACCCAATATATATTAAACATATGCAATTCTTCTACACACATTTCCACAATTATCATCCTGCACAAGAAATATCAGATCAAAGAGAAAACAAATGAGAAAGAAAATAAAATACAAGCAAACAACAACAAAAACAATGAAAATATTATGTTGTGATCCACACTCAGTTCCCACAGTTCTCTCTTACAGATGGCTTTCTCTATCACAAGACTATTGGAACTGGCCTCAGTCATCTCATTGTTGAAAAGAGCCATGTCCATCAGAATTGATTAATGTATAATCTTGCTGTTGCCCTGTATAGCAATCTCCTAGTTCTACTCACTTCATTTAGCATCAGTTCATATAAGTCTCTCCAGGCTTCTCTGAACTCATCATCCTGATCATTTCTTATAGAACAAGAATGTTCCATACATTCATATACCATAACTTATTCAGCAGTTCTCCAACTTATGGACAACCACTCAGTTTCCAGTTTCTTGCCAGTACAAAAACATTTTTGTACATGTGGGTCCTTTTGCCTCCTTTATGATCTTTTTTGGGATATAAGCCCAGTAGAACACTGCCAAATCAAATTATAGTTTGATCTTGAAGAAGTTATACCAAACCTTTTAAGAATTAATTATGAAGACTTCCTCCAAGCACACTTTGAAGATATCAACACCTCCTTTAATTACTTACCTGGAGAAGCTTTTGATCTTCAAAGTAGTTCCTTATCTTGGGAAACCTGAGGTTATGAAATAGCTTTTACCTCAGTGTTAGTTTTCTGGGTTTTACTTCTTTCTCTCCTCCCCCCCCCCAGAG